>NC_091302.1:6689859-6889859 GCF_038502225.1 Cherax quadricarinatus | reverse complement strand
TGACAGGAAGGTAGTACCTCCCATGATGGATGCTGTCTACCAACCATCTGACAGGAAGGTAGTACCTCCCATGATGGATGCTGTCTACCAACCATCTGACAGGAAGGTAGTACCTCCCATGATGGATGCTGTCTACCAACCATCTGACAGGAAGGTAGTACCTCCCATGATGGATGCTGTCTACCAACCATCTGACAGGAAGGTAGTACCTCCCATGATGGATGCTGTCTACCAACCATCTGACAGGAAAGTAGTACCTCCCTGGATGGATGCTGTCTACCAACCATCTGACAGGAAAGTAGTACCTCCCTGGATGGATGCTGTCTACCAATCTACTACCCACTGATTTGGGTGTTAGGTTCACTCACAGAATGATGAGTGGTGCTATATAACACTGTTTCTCAGAGAGAGAGAGAGAGAGAGAGAGAGAGAGAGAGAGAGAGAGAGAGAGAGAGAGAGAGAGAGAGAGAGAGCATCATGAGGCAGGAGTCGTCCTGCAGTAAACACAGTCATGCTGACCATAAAAAAAAGAAACTTTGTCATTTTTTAGTGTGTGTGTACTCACCTAGTTGTACTCACCTAGTTGTACTCACCTAGTTGTACTCACCTAGTTGTACTCACCTAGTTGTACTCACCAAGTTGTGCTCACCTAGTTGTACTCACCTAGTTGTACTCACCTAGTTGTACTCACCTAGTTGTACTCACCTAGTTGTACTCACCTAGTTGTACTCACCTAGTTGTACTCACCTAGTTGTACTCACCTAGTTGTACTCACCTAGTTGCACTCACCTAGTTGTACTCACCTAGTTGTACTCACCTAGTTGTACTCACCTAGTTGTACTCACCTAGTTGTACTCACCTAGTTGTACTCACCTAGTTGTACTCACCTAGTTGCACTCACCTAGTTGTACTCACCTAGTTGTACTCACCTAGTTGTACTCACCTAGTTGCACTCACCTAGTTGTACTCACCTAGTTGCACTCACCTAGTTGTACTCACCTAGTTGTACTCACCTAGTTGTACTCACCTAGTTGTACTCACCTAGTTGTACTCACCTAGTTGTACTCACCTAGTTGTACTCACCTAGTTGTACTCACCTAGTTGTACTCACCTAGTTGCACTCACCTAGTTGTACTCACCTAGTTGTACTCACCTAGTTGTACTCACCTAGTTGCACTCACCTAGTTGTACTCACCTAGTTGCACTCACCTAGTTGTACTCACCTAGTTGTACTCACCTAGTTGTACTCACCTAGTTGTACTCACCTAGTTGTACTCACCTAGTTGTACTCACCTAGTTGTACTCACCTAGTTGTACTCACCTAGTTGTACTCACCTAGTTGTACTCACCTAGTTGTACTCACCTAGTTGTACTCACCTGGTTGTACTCACCTAGTTGTACTCACCTAGTTGTACTCACCTAGTTGTACTCACCTAGTTGTACTCACCTAGTTGCACTCACCTAGTTGTACTCACCTAGTTGTACTCACCTAGTTGTACTCACCTAGTTGTACTCACCTAGTTGTACTCACCTAGTTGTACTCACCTAGTTGCACTCACCTAGTTGTACTCACGTAGTTGTACTCACCTAGTTGTACTCACCTAGTTGTACTCACCTAGTTGTACTCACCTAGTTGTACTCACCTAGTTGTACTCACCTAGTTGTACTCACCTAGTTGTACTCACCTAGTTGCACTCACCTAGTTGTACTCACCTAGTTGCACTCACCTAGTTGTACTCACCTAGTTGTACTCACCTAGTTGTACCCACCTAGTTGTACTCACCTAGTTGTACTCACCTGGTTGTACTCACCTAGTTGTACTCACCTAGTTGTACTCACCTAGTTGTACTCACCTAGTTGTACTCACGTAGTTGTACTCACCTAGTTGTACTCACCTAGTTGTACTCACCTAGTTGTACTCACCTAGTTGTACTCACCTAGTTGTACTCACCTGGTTGTACTCACCTAGTTGTACTCACCTAGTTGTACTCACCTAGTTGTACTCAACAAGTTGTACTCACCTAGTTGTACTCACCTAGTTGTACTCACCTAGTTGCACTCACCTAGTTGCACTCACCTAGTTGTACTCACCTAGTTGTACTCACCTAGTTGTACTCACCTAGTTGTACTCACCTAGTTGTACTCACCTAGTTGTACTCACCTAGTTGCACTCACCTAGTTGTACTCACCTAGTTGTACTCACCTAGTTGTACTCACCTAGTTGTACTCACCTAGTTGTACTCACCTAGTTGTACTCACCTAGTTGTACTCACCTAGTTGTACTCACTTAGTTGTGCTCACCTAGTTGTACTCACCTAGTTGTACTCACCTAGTTGTACTCACCTAGTTGTACTCACCTAGTTGTACTCACCTAGTTGTACTCACCTAGTTGTGCTCACCTAGTTGTACTCACCTAGTTGTACTCACCTAGTTGTACTCACCTAGGTGTACTCACCTATTTGTTCTCATCTAGTTGTACTCACCTAGTTGCACTCACCTAGTTGTACTCACCTAGTTGTATTCACCTAGTTGTACTCACCTAGTTGCACTCACCTAGTTGTACTCACCTAGTTGTACTCACCTAGTTGTACTCACCTAGTTGTACTCACCTGGTTGTACTCACCTAGTTGTACTCACCTAGTTGTACTCACCTAGTTGTACTCACCTAGTTGTACTCACCTAGTTGTACTCACCTAGTTGTACTCACCTAGTTGTACTCACCTAGTTGTACTCACCTAGTTGTACTCACCTAGTTGTTCTCACCTAGTTGTACTCACCTAGTTGTGCTCACCTAGTTGTTCTCACCTAGTTGTTCTCACCTAGTTGTACTCACCTAGTTGTACTCACCTAGTTGTGCTCACCTAGTTGTTCTCACCTAGTTGTACTCACCTAGTTGTTCTCACCTAGTTGTACTCACCTAGTTGTACTCACCTAGTTGTGCTCACCTAGTTGTTCTCACCTAGTTGTGCTCACCTAGTTGTTCTCACCTAGTTGTACTCACCTAGTTGTACTCACGTAGTTGTACTCACCTAGTTGTACTCACCTAGTTGTACTCACCTAGTTGTGCTCACCTAGTTGTTCTCACCTAGTTGTACTCACCTAGTTGTACTCACCTAGTTGTACTCACCTAGTTGTGCTCACCTAGTTGTTCTCACCTAGTTGTACTCACCTAGTTGTACTCACGTAGTTGTACTCACCTAGTTGTACTCACCTAGTTGTACTCACCCTCACACCCAGTGCTCCCACCCAGTTGTACTCACCTAGCTGTACCTCACCCATTGCAGTTGTACCTCACTCAGTTGTACTCCACCCAGTTGCACTCACCTAGCTTGCACTCACCCAGTTGTCTCACCCTAGCTGCTCACTCAGTTGTACTCACCTAGTTGTCACCCACCAGCCTGTTGCTCACCCAGCGTACCTCACCCAGCTGTACTCACCCTAGCTGTACTCACCCAGTAGCTTGTACTCCACCCAGCTTGTCTCACCAGCTGCACTCACCAGTTGTACCACCTAGCTGTCCCACCTCACCTCCCAGCTGTACCACCCAGTGCACCACAGTTGTACCACCCAGCTGCACCACCCTAGCTGTACTCACCAGTCTCTCACCCAGTTGCACTCACCCAGTTGTACCTACAGCTGTACCACGTAGCTGTACTCACCCAGTTGTACACCGTGCAGTTGTACCACCCAGTTGTACTCACCCTAGTTGTACTCCACCTAGTTGTGCTCACCTAGTTGTTCTCACTCCAGTTGCACACCTAGCTGCACTCACCTAGCTACCACACCCAATTCCAGCTGCACTCACCTAGCTGTACTCACCCAGCTTGTACCTCACCCCAGCTGTACCCACCCAGCTGCACCTCACCCAGGGCACCTCAGTTCCCCACCCAGTTGCACCTCACCAGTTGTCTCCACCCAGCTGTACCACCCAGCCTTGTACTTCAGTTGTCACTTGCCCAGCTGTACCCACCAGCTGTACCCAGCTCACCCAGTTGCCCCACTCACCTAGTTGTACCCACTCCACCAGTTGACTCACCCCAGCTGCACTCACAGTTGTACCACCTGTTGTACTCACCTAGTGTGCCTCACAGCCGTGCCTCACCCAGCTGTGTTCTCACCTAGCTGTACTCACCATTGTTAGCTCACCCAGCTGCCTACCCATCACCCAGTTGCACTCCACCTAGTTGCTGCACTCCACACTCACCCACAGTTGTCCCACCCAGCTGTACCTCCACACCACTCCCAGTTGTACTCACCTAGTTGCCCACTATCAGCCCAGCTCACCCACCTGTTGTGTCTCACCCCAGCTGTACTCCACCCTAGCTGCACTCACCCAGTTGTCCACTTCCACCTAGCTTGTACCCACCCAGTTGTACTCCACCAGTTGCCCACTCACCCAGCTGTACTCACCTAGCTGTACTCACCCTGCTGTCACCCAGCTGCACACCCCAGTTGCCCCACTCACACTAGCTGTATTCTCACACCCAGCTGTGCCACCCCACCTCCCAGGTTGTGCCTCACCCAGCTGTTCACCAGCTGTACCTCACCCAGCTGCACCTTCCCACTTGTCAGCCCTTGTACCCCAGTTGTTTTCCCCTCACTCCCAGCTTGCATTCACCCCAGCTGTAACACCACTCCAGCTGTACCCCACCCAGCTGTTACCACCCAGTGCACCACCCATTCAGTGCACTCACCCAGTTGTACTCACCCAGCTGCACTCCACCCAGCTGTACTCCACCCAGTGCCACTCACCTAGTACTCACCTATTGTTCCTCACCCAGTCCAGCTGTACCACCCAGCTGTTCTCACCCAACCCAGCTGTACTCACCCATAGCTGTTGCTTACTCCAGTTGCACTTCACCTAGTTGCACTCACCTCCAGTTGTACTCACCCAGTTGTACCCACCTGCTGCACCTAGCTGTACTCACCTAGCTGTACCTCACCTAGTTGCACCTCACCTAGCTGTACCACCCAGTTGCATTCACCTATTGTACTCACCCAGTTGCACACCCAGCTGTACCTCACCCCAGTTGCACCACCCAGTTGTCCCACCCAGTTGTACCTCACCCTGTGTTCTCACCTGCTGTTCACCCACCCCAGTTGTACTCACCTAGCTGTACTCACCTAGTTGTACTCACCCAGTTGTTCTCACACCTAGCTGTCCACTCCCAGCTGTACTCACTCCAGTTGTTCCTCACCCAGTTGTACTCACTAGCTGTACCACCTTACCATAGTTGTGCTCACTAGCTGTCCCACCCAGCTGTACTCACCTAGCTGTACTCACCCAGTTGTACTCACCTGGCCATGCCATTGTACTCACCCAGCTGTTGCTCACCCCCAGCTGTACCACCCTTAGTTGTGACTCACCTAGCTGACTCACCTAGTTGTGCTCACCTAGTTGTTCTCACCTAGTTGTACTCACCCATCCCAGTGCACTCACTCAGTTGTACTCCACCCAGTTGTACTCACCCAGTTGTCCTCCCACCTAGCTGTACTCACCTAGTTGTACTCACCCTAGTTGTACTCACCCTAGTTGTACTCACCTAGTTGTTCTCACCTAGCTGTACCTTCACCTAGTTGTACTCCACTCAGCTGTCCCACCCAGCTGTTCTCACTCAGCTGTACCTCACCTCCAGCTGTACTCACACAGCTGTACTCACCTAGCTGTACCCACCTAGTTGTACTCATCCCCAGCTGTACTCACCAGTTGTTCTCACCCAGCTGTACTCCACCCAGTTGTCCCACCCTAGCTGTACTCCCAGTTGTACTCACCCAGTTGTAACCACCCAGCTGTCTCACCCAGCTGTCCCACCTAGTTGTACTCACCCCTCCCAGTTGTTACTCACCCTAGTTGTACTCACCTAGCTGTACCATGCAGTTGTACTCACTCCAGTTGTCACCTATTGTCACCCAGTTGTGCTCACCTAGCTGTTCTCACCCTAGCTGTACTCACCTAGTTGTACTCACCAGTTGTACTCCACCTAGCTGTGCTCACCCAGCGTGCTCACCCAGCTGTTCTCACCGCTTGCACTCACCCAGTGCACCCACCCCAGCTGTACTCCACCCAGTTGTCCTTGTTACTCCCAGCACCTCACCCAGCCTTGTCTCCACCTAGCCTGTTGTTCTGCACCACAGTTGTACTCCACCTAGTTGTACTCACCCAGTTGCACTCCACCTAGTTGTACCTCACCCTAGTTGCTGTTCCTCACCAGCCACTCACCCAGCTTGCACTTCAACCCAGTTGACTCCCCCAGCCGCCCACCTAGCTGTTCCTCACCCCAGCTGTACTCACACTGCTAACCCAGCTGTACTCACCAGCTTGCCACCCTCACCCACCCTGGCCCACCCAGTTGTTCTCACCTAGCTGTACCTCACCCCACGTACCACCCCAGCTGACCACCCTTAGCTGCCCCCACTTCCAACTGTACTCACCCTAGCTGTTCTCACCCAGTTGCCTCCACCAGTTGCACACCCGCTGCCTCACCAGTTGCCTCACTCAGTCATTCCACCTATTGTTCTCACCCAGTTGACTCACCCAGTTGTCTCACCAGTTGTCCCCACCAGCTGTACTCACTCAGCTGTACCTCCACCTCCCAGCTGTTCTCACCCAGCTGCCCACCCAGTGGTCCCCCAGTCACCTCCACCCAGCTTGTACTCACCTAGTTGACCACCCTTGGCTGCACCTCACCTAGCTTGCACCACCCAGTTGCACCTCACCCAGCTGTTCCCACCCAGTTGCACACCCAGCTGTACCCACCCCAGCTGTACCACCCAGCTGTCACACCCTAGCTGTTCACCACCAGTTGTACCACCTGCCTTGCCACCTACTGCCACTCCCAGCTGTACTCACCCGTTGTACTCACCCAGCTGTACCCACCTCAGCTGTTCTCACCTAGTTGACCTCACTACTCCACCCAGCTGACCCCACCCTAGCTTGTTCTCACCCAGCTGTACTCACTCAGCTGTGCCCACCCAGTTGTTCCTCCACCCAGCTGTTCCCTTCACTAGTCACTCACCCAGCCACCACCAGGTGCCTCACCTAGCTGCTCCACCCAGCTGTACTCCACCCAGTTGCACCACAGCTGCCACCTCACCCCAGCCGCCCACCCAGCTGCCCTCACCCAGCTGCCCACCCAGTTGGTTACCCCACCCAGTTGTACCACCAGTTGCACTCCTCACCCAGTTGTTCACCCAGCTGCACTCACCCAGCTGTACCACCCATTTGCCCCACCCAATGCCCAGCTGTACCCACCCAGTTGTACTCACCCAGCTGTCCCACCCAGTGTACCTCACTCCAGTTGTTCACCCAGCTGTTCCCACCCTAGCTGTTCCCACCTCCACCTCACCCACCCACCCAGCCTGACCACCCAGCTTGCACTCCACCTCCAGCTGTCCCACTAGTGTTCCTCACCAGTTGTCCCACCCAGCTGACTCCCAGTCTCCACCTCACCCAGTTACCCCACCAGCTACCACTAGTTGTACCTCCCACCCAGTTGTACCACCTCAGGCCTCACCACACCCAGTTGTCCCAACAGTTGTACTCACCCAGCTGTACTCACCCTAGCTGTACTCACTCAGTTCCCACCTAGTTGTACTCACTAGTTGTACTCACCAGTTGTGCTCACCTAGACTCCACCTAGGTACTCACCAGTTGTTCCTCACCTAGGTGTGCCCACCCACCTCCCACCGTTGCCCACCCAGCTTGCACCCACCCAGCTGCACTCCACCTATGTTCCCACCCGGCCGTAACCACCCAGCTGTACCCACGTAGTTGTACTCCACCAGCTGTACACACCAGC
The DNA here is from genome assembly GCF_038502225.1 of Cherax quadricarinatus. Lineage (NCBI taxonomy): Eukaryota > Metazoa > Arthropoda > Malacostraca > Decapoda > Parastacidae > Cherax > Cherax quadricarinatus. The sequence goes on along the minus strand of NC_091302.1, from coordinate 6,882,060 downwards.
TGTACCTCACCCAGTTGCACCTCAGCTGTTGCACACCCAGCTTGTCCATAGCTGCACTCCACCCAGTTGTACCTCCCAGCCAGTTGTCCCCACTTCCAGTTGTACTCACCCTAGCTGTTTTCACCTTCCATTGTACCATGGGCCAACACTATTGACCTCACCCAGCTGTTCTCACCTCAGTTGTTCTCCAGTTGTACCACCCAGGCCTGTGCCAAAGCTGTTCTCACCTAGTTGTTCTCACCTAGTTGTACCCCACCAGTGTACCTCACCCAGCTGTTCCTCACCCAGTGCCACCACCCCCCAGCTTCTCACCCAGCTGTACCCACCCAGCTGTACCTCCACCCAGTGTCTCACCCAGTTGTTACTCCCACCAGCTGACCTCACCAGTTGCACCACCCGCTGTCCCCACCAGTGCACATTCCCAGGCTGTACTCCACCCAGTTGTTGCTCACCCAGCCTGTTCCCACCCAGCTGCACTCCACCCTAGCTGCACCAACAGCTGTACCCACCTAGCTGCCCACCAGTTGCTCACCAGTGCACCACCCAGTGACTCAACAGTGCACTCACCCAGCTGTACCACCCAGTTGTACCCACCCAGTTGTCCACCAGTTGTTCTCACCAGTTGCACTCACCTAGTTGTCCACCAGTTGTCCCACCCAGTTTGTGCTCCACCTGCCGTTCCTCACCTAGTTGTACCTCACCCAGCTGTTCCCACCCCAGGTTGCTCACCCTTAGCTGTACCCCACCCAGCTGTTCTCCACCCAGCTGTTCCACCTAGCTTGATCACCCAGTTGCCCACCAGTGTCCCACCCAGCTGTGCCCACCCAGCTTGTTCCTCACCCAGCTTGACCACCCTAGCTGCACCTAATGCCAGTTGCCTCACCTAGCTGTACCACCCAGCTGCACCTACCACCCAGCTGTGTTGCTCACCCAGCCGTCCCCACCTAGCTGTACCTCCTAGCTGTAATTCCACCCTGTTGCCACCCACCCCACCGCTGCCCACTCACCCAGCCAGTTCCTTCCCACCTGCCGTGTACCTCCACCCAGCTGCACTCACCCAGTTGTACTCACCTAGCTGTACTCCCACCCAGTTGTACTCCACCTGCCAACCCTTACCCATAGCTTGTAGCTCACCTCCAGTTGCTGTACTCCACCCAGCTGCCCCACCCAGCTGCCCACCCACCGTCTCACTCACCCTAGTTGCACTCACCCAGCTGCACTCACCTAGCTGTACCTCACCCAGCGCTCACTGTTGTACCCCACCTAGTTGTACCACTTGTTGCTCACAGTTGTGCTCACCCTAGTTGCCTCACCCCAGTTGCACTCACTTCCCAGTTGTACCCACCCAGCTGTACTCACCCAGTTGCACTCACCCCAGCTGTACTCCACCCCAGCTGTGCCTCACTCAGCTGTTCTCCACCTAGTTGTACTCACCACCAGTTGTACTCACCTGCTCACCTAGCTGTGCTCACCCAGTTGCCTCACCCTAGCTGTACTCACCCAGCCACCCACCCAGTGACTCACCCAGCTGCACTCACCAGTTGTCACCCAGTTGTGCTCACAGTGTCTCACCCTTAGCTGTACTCACCAGTCACCTCCCAGTTGCCACTCACCTAGCTGTGCTCACCTGTGTACTCACCTGGCAGACCTCACCTAGCTGTTCACCAGCTGCCTCCACCCAGTTGTACTCACCTAGTTGTGCCCACCCAGTTCCTCCCCACACTCCAGCTGTTAGCACTGCACCACCCAGCTCCCCAGCTCCCCCAGCTGTTCCTCACCCAGCTGTTCCTCCCACCTGCGTCCCACCTAGTTGTTCCTTCCCACCTAGCTGCCCACCTATTGTTCTCACCCAGCTGACCCACCCAGCGCCTCACCAGTTGTACCACCCTTAGCTGCAACACCCAGCCTGGTCCACCCAGCTTGTTCCCACCTAGCTGCTCACCTAGCTGTTCCCCCCACCCACTGTTACTCACCCAGCTGACCCACCCGTTGTCTCCACCCATGACTCTCACCCAGCTGCACTTCACCCACCCAGCTTGTTCCTCACCGTGTACTCCACCTAGTTGAACCCCAGTTGCACTCCACCCAGTTGTCCCACCTAGCTGTTCTCACCCAGTTTGCCCCACAGTTGCACCACCTTAGCCGTCCCACCCAGCTGATCCCACCTGTTGACCCACCAGTGTTCTCACCTCCAGTTGTTCCCTCCACCTAGCTGTTAGCTCCACCAGGTTGTTCCTACCCAGTTGTACTCACCCTAGTTGCACTCACCCAGCTGTCCCACCCAGTGTTACTCACCTAGTTGTACTCACCCTAGTTGTACCACCTAGTGTACTCACCTAGCCTTGTGCTCACCCTTATTGTTGTCCACCAGTGTACTCCACCCAGCTGCCACTTCCCACCCAGTTGCACTCCACACCCAGCTGCTCACCCTAGTTCCCACCCAGCTGACCACCCTAGCTTGCACTCACCCAGCTGTCCCACCCAGCCACCCACCCTAGCTGTACTCCCACCCAGCTGTACCTCACCTAGTTGCACCTCACTAGCTGACCCACCAGCGTACCACCCAGCTGCTCACCCTCAGCTCCACCCTAGCTTGTACCCACCAGTTGTACCCACCCCAGCTGTTCCTCACCGTTGTACCCACCAGTGCACTCACCTAGTTGTGCCTTCACCCAGTTGCACTCACCCAGTTGACTCAATAGCTGTACCCATGTTTCCACTAGCTGCACACCTAGTTGCACCCACCTAGCGTGCACTAGTGCACCCCCCAGCTGTTAACCTCACCCAGTTGTACTCCACCAGCCGTCCACCCAGCTTGTTCTCACCTGTTGTCTCACCAGCTGTACTCACCTAGCTTGTACTCACTTAGTTGCGCTCCACCCCAGTTGTGCCCACCAGTTGTACTCCACCAGTTGTTCCTCACCTGTTGTACACCTAGCTGCTCCCACCCAGTTGTGCCCACCAGTTGTCCTCACCTAGCTGTACTCACCCAGTTGTCTCACCCGTTGACCCACAGTTGTACCACCTGGTTGTACTCCACCACCCAGCTGTACCACCCAGCTGACTCCACCCAGCCGCTCACCTAGCTGTTCCCCACCCTAGCTGTACCACCTCCCAGCTGTACCTCACCCAGCTTGTTCCCACCCCAGTTGTAACTCACCTAGCTTGCCTTCCCCAGCTGTACTCACCCAGCCTGTAACCCCCCAGGGCGTAGCCTGCACCACCCAGCTGCACTCCACCAGTTGTACTCCCACTGTAGCTTGCTCCACCCTAGCTGCACTCACCCAGCTTGACCACCAGGCTTGACTCACCAGCTGTTCTCACCAGTTGTCCACCCCAGCTTGTACTCCACCCCAGCTGTTCCTCACCTAGTTCTACCTCACCCAGTTGTACTCACCTAGTTTGCTCCACCTAGCCAGCACCCCCAGTTGTACTCACCCATTGCCACTACCATTCTCCCAGCTGCCCACCCTCACCTATGCTCACCCAGCTGTTCTCACCCAGTTGTTCTCACCCAGCTGCCACCTACCCGCCACTCTTCACCCAGCTCACCCTTCAACCTAGTTGTACCTCACCCAGCCTTGACCACTGCCCACCCAGTTGCACTCACCAGCTGTACCCCAGTTGTACTCACCCAGCTGTACCTCCAGCCTGCACTCCACCTAGTTGTCACCCGCTGTACTCCACCCAGCTTGGGTACCTCCACCCGCTGCCCACTAGTACCACCTCCCCAGTTGCACCCTCACCCAGTTGTACCCCACCCAGTGACCTCCCACTGCACCTCCAGCTTGTACTCACCCAGTGCACTCACCCAGCTGTACCACCCAGCTGCCACTCACCTAGTTGTTCTCACCTCAGTTGTTGCTCACCTAGGTTGCACTCACCTCCCAGTTGCACTCCCACCCAGTTATACCCAGCTTGTACCCCCAGTGCCCACCCCAGCTGTTCACCACCAGTTGTACTCCACCTAGCTGTTCTCACCTAGCTGTACTCACCCAGTTGTACTCCACCAGTTGTCCTTCCCACTGTTCACCTCCAGCCTCCAAACACCCAGCTGTCTCACCCAGCTTGTACCACCCTAGTTCTGCCACCTAGCTGTCTCACCCAGCCTTGCACCACCCAGCTGTTCCCACCAATATTCCCACCCAGCTGCACACCCAGCTGTTCCCACCCAGCCACCACCCAGCTGTACCACCCAGCCTGTACTCACCCCAGTGCACCACTCAGCTGTACTCCACCTAGTTGCACTCACTCAGCTGTACCACCTAGCTGCACCACCCAGCTGTACCCACCTCCAGGTGCACTCACCCCAGTTGTACTCACCCAGTTGTACTCACACCCAGCTGTTCTCACCCAGTTGCACTCCACCCAGCTGTACCCACCTAGCTGTGCTCACCCCAGTTGCACTCACCTCCAGCTGTACCCACCCAGTTGTACCACCCAGCTGTTCTCACCCAGTTGCACTCACCTAGGGCTGTACCTCACCCAGTTGCGCCTGGGCACCTAGCTGTACTCCCAGCTGTACTCACCAGCTGGGTAATCACCCAGTTGCATTCACCTAGCTGTAACTCACCCAGTTGTGCCTGACCCAGCTGTACTCACCTCCAGCTGCACCACCCCACAGCTCACTTAGTTGTACTCACCCAGCTGTACCACCCAGTTGTGCTCACCTAGCTGTACTCACCTAGCTGCACTCACTCTAGGCTGTAATTCCACCCCAGCTGCACTCCACCTCCAGCTGTACCCACCCAGCTGTACCCACCCCAGTTGTACCTCACACAGTTGTACCCACCTGGTTGCACTCCACCTAGCTGCACTCACTCAGTTGTACCACCCAGTTGTACTCACCTAGCTGTGCTCACCCAGCTGTCTTCACCAGCTGTACCTCTTTCCACCCAGTTGCACCACCCAGCTGTTCCTCACCCAGCTGCACCACCAGTTGCACCCAAATTCCAGTTGTACCCACCTAGCTGCACCACCTAGCTGTACTCACCTAGCACTCACTCTAGCCGTACCTCACCCAGCTGCACCACCCAGCCACACCCACCCAGCTGTACTCCACCCAGCTGCACCCACCCAGTTGCACTCCACCCAGCTGTTCTCACCTAGCTGTACTCAACACCCAGCTGCACCCCACCCAGCTGCACCACCCAGTCCACCACCTAGCTGCACCCCACCCCAGTACCCACCCAGTTGCACTACACCTAGTCATTGTACTCACCAGTTGTACTCACCTAGCACTCACCCAGCTGCACTCCACCCAGCTGCACCACCCAGTTGCACTCACCAGTACTCACCTAGCTGCACCACCCAGTTTGCACCACCCAGTCAGTACCCCCAGCTGCACCTCACCCAGCTGTTCTCACCCAGCTGTACCACCTAGCTGTACCCACCCAGCTGTACCTCACCAGAACTCACCTAGTTGCACTCACCCAGTTGTACTCACCCAGCTGTACCCAATTCCAGTTGTACTCACCTAGTACCACCCAGTTGTACTCACCCAGTTGCACTCACCAGCTGTACTCCACCCAGCTGTACTCACCCCAGTACCACCAGTTGCACTCACCTAGCTACACCACTCAGTTGTACCTCACTCAGTTGTACTCACCTCCAGTTGCTCCCACCCAGTTGTACTCACCTAGCTGCACCACCCAGCTGCACTCACCCAGCTGTACCACCTAGTTGTTCTCACCTAGCTGTGCCTCACCTAGCTGTGCCCACCCAGCTGCACCACCCAGCTACACCCACGCAGCTGCACTCACGTAGCTGTGCCCACCCATTGCACTCACCCAGTTGCACTCACCTAGCTGTGCTCACCCAGCTGTACTCACCCAGCTGCACTCACCCCAGCTGTACTCACCCAGTTGTACTCACCTAGCACTGTACCTAGCTGTTCCCCACCTAGCTGCACCTCACCTCCATTTGCACCACCTAGCTGTACTCTACCAATTGCACTCCACCTAGTACTACCTAGTTGTTCACCTAGCTGCCCACCTAGTTGTGCTCACATAGTTGTACTCCAAATTCAGCTGTACTCACCTCCAGTTGTACCACCTAGCTGCACTCACCCAGCTGCACTCACCCAGTTGTTCCCACCCAGTTGCACCACCCAGCACCCACCTAGCTGTACTCCACCTATTTGCACTCAACACCCAGCTGTACTCACCCAGCTGTTCTCACCCAGCTGTGCCCACCCAGCTGTGCCCACCCAGCTGTACTCACCTAACACCACCTAGCTGTACTCACCTAGCCAGTACTCACCTAGCCACCACCTAGCTGTGCCCACCCAGCTGTACTCACCCAGCTGGGTACCCACCCAGCTGCACCACCCAGCTGTCTCCCACCCAGCTGTACTCACCTAGTCGTACCCACCACTGTGCCTCACCTAGCTGTACTCCACCCAGCTGTGCCCACCAGCTGCACTTACCCAGTTGCACTCACCTAGCTGTATTCACCCAGTTGCACTCTCACACCCAGTTGCGCTCAAATTCCAGCCGTGCCTCACCTAGCTGTTCTCACCCCAGCTGCACTCACCCAGCTGCACCTCACCCAGCTGCACTCCACCCAGCTGCACTCACCTAGCTGTGCTCACCAGCTGTCTCACCAGCTGCACCTCACCCAGCTGTACCACCCCAGCTGTACCACCCAGCTGCACTCCACCTAGCCAGCCCACCCAGCTGCACTCACCCAGTCACCACCCAGCTTGCACTCACCTAGCTGTGCCCACTCAGTCATGCCTCACCCAGTTGTTCCTCACCCAGTTGTACTCACCCAGTTGTACTCACTCAGCTGTACTCACCCAGCTGCACCCACCCAGCTGCACCCACCCAGTTGTACTCACCTAGCTGTACTCGACCCAGTCAGCCCACCAGCACTTCACTCAGCTGTACCACCAGCTGTACTCACCTAGTTGCACTCACCTGCACTCCACGTAGCTGCACTCACCCAGCTGCACCACCTAGCCACTCTCACCCCAGCTGTACCACCTCCAGCTGTACCTCACCTAGCTGTGCCCACCTAGCTGCACCCCCACCTAGCTGTGCCTGCTCCCAGCTGTGTCACCTAGCTGTACTCACTCTAGTTACCTCACCCAGCTGTACTCACCTCCAGTTGAAATTTCACCCAGTTGTACCACCCAGTTACTCTCACCTAGCTGTGCCTCACCTAGTTGTACTCTCACCTAGTTGTACCTCACCTAGCTGTACTCACCCAGGTACTCACCATTTGTTCCTCACTAGCTGTACCCCACCTAGCTGCACTCACCTAGCTGTACTCACCAGTTGCATTCAATTTGAAGGTACTCACCCAGTTGCACTCACCCCAGCTGTACTCACCTAGCCAGACTCACCTAGTTGTGTCACCTAGCTGTACTCACCTCAGCTGTACTCACCTGGCTGTACCACCTAGCTGTACCTGTACCCCAGTTGTACTCACTCAGTTGTACTCACTCAGTTGTACTCACCTAGTTGTACCACCTAGCTGTACTCACTCAGCTGTACTCACCTGTTGTACTCACCTGTTGTACCACCCAGCTGTTCCACCAGTTGTACTCACCTAGTTGTGCTCACCCAGCTGTTCCCACCTAGCTGTTCTCACCTAGCTTGTACTCAATTTCCAGCTGTACTCACCCCAGCCATGCTCACCCAGCTGTTCCTCACCCAGCTGCACCACCCAGCTGTTCTCACCCAGCTGTAATTCACCCAGCTGTACCACCCAGCTGTGCTCACCCAGCTGTTCCTCACCCAGCTGTGCTCACCCAGCTGTTCCCACCAGCTGTACTCCACCCAGTTGCACTCACGCAGCTGTACTCACCCAGCTGCACCACCCAGTTGCACCCACCCCAGTCAGGCCCACCGCTGTTCACCCAGCTGCACTCACCCAGCTGTACTCCACCTAGCTGTACTCACTTAGCTGTGCTCACCCAGCTGTTCCCACCAGTTGACTCACTCCAGCTGTACCAATGCAGCTGCACCACCTAGCCAAAAATTCACTCAGCTGCACTCACCCAGCCAGCTCACCTAGCTGTCTCACCCCAGTTGCACTCACTCAGTTGTACTGTAATTTTAGCTGTACCCACCTAGCTGTGCTCACCCCAGCTGCCCCCACCCAGCTGTACCACCCAGCTGTTCCCCACCTCCAGCTGTACTCACCTAGTTGTACCACCCATTGTGCTCACCCAAATATTCACCAGCTGTAATGACCCAGTTGCACTCACCTAGCTGTACCACCCAGCTGCGCTCACCTCCATGGTTCCCACCCAGTTGTACCTCACCCCAGCTGTACTCAATGCAGTTGCACTCACCTAGTTGCACTCACCTAGCTGCACTCACCTAGCTGTGCCCACCTCCAGCTGTTCCCACCCAGCTGCACTCACCCAGCTGCACCACCCAGCTGTACCACCCCAGCTGTGCTCACCCAGCTGTTCCCACCCAGTTGCACTCACCCAGCTGCACCTCAATGCAGTTGCACCTCACCCAGCTGTACCACCCAGCTGTACCTCACCCAGCCAGCCCACCCAGCTGTTCCTGCACCCAGTCAGGTACCACCTCCAGCTGCACTCACCAGCTGCACCTCACCAGCCACCTCACCCAGCTGTACTCACCTAGCTGCACTCACCAGCTGTGCTCACCTAGTTGTTCTCACCTAGTTGTACTCCACCTAGCTGCACCACCTAGCTGCACTCACCCAGCTGTGCCTGCACCAGTCGCCTGCACCTAGCAGCTGTACTCACCCAGCGTCTGTACTCCACCCAGCTGTTCCCACCTAGCTGTACTCACCCAGTTGTACCCACCCAGCTGTACCCACCCAGCTGCACTCCACCCAGTCACCTCACCCCAGCCACTCACCCAGCTGTTCACCAGCTGTACCACCTAGCTGTACCTCACCTAGTTGTACTCACGTGAAGCTGTACCACCCAGTCACTCACGCTTCTTAAAGCTATTTATGGATCCTGTCTCCACTACATCACTACCCAGGCTGTTCCACTTCCTGACTGCTCTGTGACTGAAGAAATACTTCCTAACATCCCTGTGGTTCATCTGTGTCTTCAACTTCCAACTGTGACCCCTTGTTGCTGTGTCCCATCTCTGGAACATCCTGTCTCTGTCCACCTTGTGTATACGTCTCAATATTGTATATGTCGTTATCATGCCCCCCCCCCCATAACTCTCCTGTCTTCCAGTGTCGTCAGGTGTGTGTGTGTGTGTGTGTGTGTGTGTGTGTGTGTGTGTGTGTGTGTGTGTGTGTGTGTGTGTGTGTGTGTGTGTGTGTGTGTGTGTGTTCACCTAGTCGTGCTTGGGGGTCGAGACACAGCTCCACCTTGAGGCTGAACAAATAACTCCTAACATCTCTCCTCTACACCAAAATCACATTTGAAAGAGTGTCTCCTTATTTATCGAAACCTCACATTACTTTGCATGTTTTTGCCATGTCTCCTCTGACCCTCTCTTTCAAGCTGATAGATTTAATTCTTAATTCTAAAACTTGTCTATCTCTCGATCCAAACGCACTGTGATATTACCTGCTTAATATGATCTTATTGCATATGTGGGACTACACATGTGCATCTACCTTGGCTGATACCTATCTCCAGTACACCAGGGAGGAAGGAGGGGCAGCTGCTAGCTTCAGGGAGTCCCAAAAGTCTAGAAAATATGGAGAACTTGCCCATCATTATATGTTTGTTCCCATAGGCTCAGAGACCCTTGGCTCATGGGGAAAGAGTGCATCTAAATTCCTTAAGGAGCTGGGAAAAAGACTCATCAGGGTAACTAGGGATCCCAGGGCAGCTAGTTTTCTGTTCCAGCGGCTCAGTGCGGCTGTTCAGAGGGGTAATGCCTGCTGTATTTTGGGCACACGCCCCAGCTCCGAGGAGTTGGATGAGATTTTTACATTATAATCGGTGATACACACGTAACAACATGTATCGTATATGCCACCTTTATATCAACAATGTATCTCTTAATTCTTCTGTACCATATTATGTAATGAAATATACCTATTGGTACAAAAGAATGAAAAGATGGGGTGGTAGTGCAAGTGGAATATTCAAACGGCTTCAGGAAGAAATCCAAATATTCTTCCTTGAAGCCTTTTTGTATATATATACATATATATATATATATATATATATATATATATATATATATATATATATATATATATATATATATATATATATATATATATATATATATATATATATATATATATATATATATATATATATATATATATATATATATATATATATATATATATATATATATATATATATATATATATATATATATATATATATATATATATATATATATATATATATATACATACATACATACATACACAGATATTCAACACATTCAGGTATAATACGCGTCAGTGCGTCGCCTGTGAAAAACAATTATCAAAATACGACATATTGGAACAATTTCTGTCGTTTTTGGAATTGGACCCAATTTCCAGTGTTTGTTAAAATGAGATGCGTAATGAGTTTCATTTATATTATCGAGTGTCAGAGCTTATCCGGAGTCTCGTTAATGGTGACGCTGGCAGGAAACTGATGTTATTAAGGAGGTTAGTAGTGTATGTCGTAGCTGGGGCGTGTGTTGATGTGTTGATGTGTTGTGTTGATGTGTTGATGTGGCGTGTTGATGTTTTGATGTGGTGTGTTGATGTGGTGTGTTGATGTGTTGTGTTGATGTGTTGATGTGCTGTGTTGATGTGTGTTGTGTTGATGTGTTGATGTGTTGATGTGTTGTGTTGATGTGTTGTGTTGATGTGTTGTGTTGATATGGTGTGTTCATGTGTTGATGTGGCGTGTTGATGTTTTGATGTGGTGTGTTGATGTGGTGTGTTGATGTGTTGTGTTGATGTGTTGTGTTGATGTGTTGTGTTGATGTGTTGTGTTGATGTGTTGTGTTGATGTGTTGTGTTGATGTGTTGATGTGTTGATGTGTTGTGTTGATGTGTTGATGTGTTGATGTGTTGTGTTGATGTGTGTTGTGTTGATGTGTTGATGTGTTGATGTGTTGTGTTGATGTGTTGTGTTGATGTGTTGTGTTGATATGGTGTGTTGATGTGTTGATGTGGCGTGTTGATGTTTTGATGTGGTGTGTTGATGTGGTGTGTTGATGTGTTGTGTTGATGTGTTGTGTTGATGTGTTGTGTTGATGTGTTGTGTTGATGTGTTGTGTTGATGTGTTGATGTGTTGTGTTGATGTGTTGATGTGTTGTGTTGATGTGTGTTGATGTGTTGTGTTGATGTGTTGATGTGTTGATGTGTTGTGTTGATGTGTTGATGTGTTGATGTGTTGTGTTGATGTGTGTTGATGTGTTGTGTTGATGTGTTGTGTTGATGTGTTGTGTTGATGTTTGTTGATGTGTTGTGTTGATGTGTGTTGATGTGTTGTGTTGGTGTGTTGTGTTGATGTGAGTTGATGTGTTGTGTTGATGTGTTGATGTGTTGTGTTGATGTGTTGTGTTGATGTGTTGTGTTGATGTTTGTTGATGTATTGTGTTGATGTGTTGTGTTGATGTGAGTTGATGTGTTGTGTTGATGTGTTGATGTGTTGTGTTGATGTGTTGTGTTGATGTGTTGTGTTGATGTGTTGATGTGTTGTGTTGATGTGAGTTGATGTGTTGTGTTGATGTGTTGATGTGTTGTGTTGATGTGTTGTGTTGATGTGTTGTGTTGATGTTTGTTGATGTATTGTGTTGATGTGTTGTGTTGATGTGTGTTGATGTGTTGTGTTGATGTGTGTTGATGTGTTGTGTTGATGTGTTGTGTTGATGTGAGTTGATGTGTTGTGTTGATGTGTTGATGTGTTGTGTTGATGTGTTGTGTTGATGTGTTGTGTTGATGTGTGTTGATGTGTTGTGTTGATGTGTTGATGTGTTGTGTTGATGTGTTGTGTTGATGTGTTGTGTTGATGTGTTGTGTTGATGTGTGTTGATGTGTTGTGTTGATGTGTTGTGTTGATGTGTTGTGTTGATGTGTTGTGTTGATGTGTTGTGTTGATGTGTGTTGATGTGTTGTGTTGATGTGTTGTGTTGATGTGTTGTGTTGATGTGTTGTGTTGATGTGTTGTGTTGATGTGTTGTGTTGATGTGTTGTGTTGATGTGTTGTGTTGATGTGTTGTGTTGATGTGTTGTGTTGATGTGTTGATGTGTTGTGTTGATGTTTTGTGTTGATGTGTTGTTTTGATGTTTGTTGATGTGTTGTGTTGATGTTTGTTGATGTGTTGTGTTGATGTGTTGTGTTGATGTTTGTTGATGTGTTGTGTTGATGTGTTGTGTTGATGTGTTGTGTTGATGTTTGTTGATGTGTTGTGTTGATGTGTTGTGTTGATGTGTTGTGTTGATGTGTTGTGTTGATGTGTGTTGATGTGTTGTGTTGATGTGTTGATGTGTTGTGTTGATGTGTTGATGTGTTGTGTTGATGTGTTGATGTGTTGTGTTGATGTGTTGTGTTGATGTTTTGTGTTGATGTGTTGATGTGTTGTGTTGATGTTTTGTGTTGATGTGTTGTGTTGATGTGTTGTGTTGATGTGTTGTGTTGATGTTTGTTGATGTGTTGTGTTGATGTGTTGTGTTGATGCGTTGTGTTGATGTGTTGTGTTGATGTGTTGATGTGTTGATGTGTTGTGTTGATGTGTTGTGTTGATGTGTTGTGTTGATGTGTTGTGTTGATGTGTTGTGTTGATGTGTTGTGTTGATGTGTTGTGTTGATGTGTTGATGTGTTGTGTTGATGTGTTGTGTTGATGTGTTGTGTTGATGTGCTGATGTCTTGTGTTGATGTGTTGATGTGTTGTGTTGATGTGTTGATGTGTTGTGTTGATGTGTTGATGTGTTGTGTTGATGTGTTGACGTGTTGTGTTGATGTGTTGTGTTGATGTGTTGATGTGTTGATGTGTTGTGTTGATGTGTTGATGTGTTGTGTTGATGTGTTGTGTTGATGTGTTGATGTGTTGTGTTGATGTGTTGTGTTGATGTGTTGTGTTGATGTGTTGTGTTGATGTGTTGATGTGTTGATGTGTTGATGTGTTGTGTTGATGTGTTGTGTTGATGTGTTGATGTGTTGATGTGTTGATGTGTTGTGTTGATGTGTTGATGTGTTGTGTTGATGTGTTGTGTTGATGTGTTGATGTGTTGATGTGTTGTGTTGATGTGTTGATGTGTTGTGTTGATGTGTTGTGTTGATGTGTTGATGTGTTGTGTTGATGTGTTGTGTTGATGTGTTGATGTGTTGTGTTGATGTGTTGTGTTGATGTGTTGTGTTGATGTGTTGTGTTGATGTGTTGTGTTGATGTGTTGATGTGTTGTGTTGATGTGTTGATGTGTTGTGTTGATGTGTTGTGTTGATGTGTTGTGTTGATGTGGTGTGTTGATGTGTTGTGTTGATGTGTGTTGATGTGTTGTGTTGATATGTGTTGATGTGTTGTGTTGATGTGTGTTGATGTGTTGTGTTGATGTGTTGATGTGTTGTGTTGATGTGTTGATGTGTTGTGTTGATGTGTTGATGTGTTGTGTTGATGTGTTGTGTTGATGTGTTGTGTTGATGTGTTGTGTTGATGTGTTGATGTGTTGTGTTGATGTGTTGTGTTGATGTGTTGTGTTGATGTGTTGTGTTGATGTGTGTTGATGTGTTGTGTTGATATGTGTTGATGTGTTGTGTTGATGTGTGTTGATGTGTTGTGTTGATGTGTTGATGTGTTGTGTTGATGTGTTGATGTGTTGTGTTGATGTGTTGATATGTTGTGTTGATGTGTTGTGTTGATGTGCTGATGTGTTGTGTTGATGTGTTGATGTGTTGTGTTGATGTGTTGTGTTGATGTGCTGATGTGTACCTCCCAAAAAACTAACCCACCTCTCAACCCACTAACCCACCTTCCAACCACTAACCCACCTCCCAACCCACTAACCCACTTCTCAACCCACTAACCCACCTCCAAACCAACTAACCCACCCCAACCCACTAACCCACCTCCCATCCCACTAACCCACTTCTCAACCCACTAACCCACCTCCCAACCAACTAACCCACCTGTCAACCCACTAACCCACCTTCCAACCCACTAGCCCACCTCCCGACCCACTAACCTACCACTGAACCTACTAACCCACCTCTCAACCCACTAACCCACTTCCCAACCCACTAACCCACCTCCCAACCCACTAACCCACCTCTCAACCCACTAACCCACTTCCCAACCCACTAACCCACCTCCCAACCCACTAATCCACCTCCCAACCCACTAATGCACAACTCAATCCACTAACCCACCTCCCAGCCCACTAACCCACTAATTGACAACCCATCCAACTCGCCTCCTAATCCACTAACCCACATATCAACCCACTAACCCACCATCAAACCCACTAACCCACCTTCCAACCCACTAATCCACCTCCCAACCTATTAACCCACCTCCCAACCCACTAACCCATCTTACAACTCATTAACCCACCTCTCAACCCAATAAACCACCTCCCAACCCTCTAAACCACGTCCCAACCCACTAATCCACTTTCCAACCCGCTAACTCACCTCCCAACCCACTAATCCACCTTCCAACCCGCTAACTCACCTCCCAATCCACTAACTCGCCTCCCGACCCATTAATCCACCTCCCGACCGACTAATCCACCTCCCAACCCACTAATCCACCTCCCAACCCACTAACCCATCTTACAACTCATTAACCCACTTCTCAACCCAATAAACCACCTCCCAACCCTCTAAACCACCTCCCAACCCACTAATCCACCTTCCAACCCGCTAACTCACCTCCCAATCCACTAACTCACCTCCCATCCCACTAAACCACCTTCCAACCCACCTCCCAATCCACTAACTCGCCTCCCGACCCACTAATCCACCTCCCAACCCACTAATCCACCTCCCAACCCACTAATCCACCTCCCAACCCACTAACCCACCTCCCAACCCACTAACTCATCTTCATCAGATTTGGTGGCTACCATCCCTACCAAAGACATTACCCCATCCCCCATTCATCGTCCATTTCCCGTTCCCTTGTCTCCCATTCCTCACATCAGATCTCGCATTCCCCATACCCAGTTTCCAATTCCTCATATTCCATCTCCCATTCCACAACCCCCATTCCCCATTCTGAATGAGTTTTAACTTTCGCTTTAGTTTTCGGCTAAGTGAATTTATTTATTCGTACTTGTACCAGTAATTATCTTTAGTTATTATTATTATTATTATTATTATTATTATTATTATTATTATTATTATTATTATTATTATTATTATTATTATTGGTGTTATTATTATTGTTATTATTATTGTTGTTATTATTGCTATTATTTTTACAGTGGCTGTCTGCACAGTGGCTGTCTGCACAGTGGCTGTCTGCACAGTGGCTGTCTGCACAGTTTCTGTCTGCACAGTGGCTGTCTGCACAGTGGCTGTCTGCACATTGGCTGTCTGCACAGTGGCTGTCTGCACAGTGGCTGTCTGCATAGTGGCTCTCTGCACAGTGGCTGTCTGCACAGTGGCTGTCTGCACAGTGGCTGTCTGCACAGTGGCTGTCTGCACAGTGGCTGTCTGCACATTGGCTGTCTGCAAATTGGCTGTCTGCACAGTGGCTGTCTGCACAGT
The DNA here is from genome assembly GCF_038502225.1 of Cherax quadricarinatus. NCBI lineage: Eukaryota > Metazoa > Arthropoda > Malacostraca > Decapoda > Parastacidae > Cherax > Cherax quadricarinatus. Next base: position 6,866,430 of record NC_091302.1, on the reverse strand, counting down.
GGCTGTCTGCACAGTGGCTGTCTGCATAGTGGCTCTCTGCACAGTGGCTGTCTGCACATTGGCTGTCTGCACAGTAGCTGTCTGCACAGTGGCTGTCTGCACAGTGGCTGTCTGCACATTGGTTGTCTGCACATTGGCTGTCTGCACAGTGGCTGTCTGCACATTGGCTGTCTGCACAGTGGCTGTCTGCACAGTGGCTATCTGCACATTGGCTGTCTGCACATTGGCTATCTGCACAGTGGCTGTCTGCACATTGGCTGTCTGCACGGTGGCTGTCTACACATTGGCTGTCTGCACAGTGGCTGTCTGTACATTGGCTGTCTGCACATTGGCTGTCTGCACATTGGCTGTCTGCACAGTGGCTGTCTGCACAGTGGCTGTCTGCACAGTGGCTGTCTGCACAGTGGCTGTCTGCACATTGGCTGTCTGCAAATTGGCTGTCTGCACAGTGGCTGTCTGCACAATGACTGTCTGCACAGTGGCTGTCTGCACATTGGCTGTCTGCACATTGGCTGTCTGCACATTGGCTGTCTGCACATTGGTTGTCTGCACAGTGGCTGTCTGCACATTGGCTGTCTGCACATTGGCTGTCTGCACAGTGGCTGTCTGCACAGTGGCTGTCTGCACAGTGGCTGTCTGCACATTGGCTGTCTGCACATTGTTCATGATTGTAGCCATGTATAAACGTAAGTAACCATTCTTACAGTATTCATTACCTTTGTAACTTGTGAGTTCATTACCTTTGTACCTAGTTCAGCCATCAAAACTTTGGGGGCCCAGTCCCTGGACCCATTGTGTACCTCTGTAATCTGTAAATACCTTTGTAACTTGTCATGATTGTGACTAGACCTAACTGGAGTTCATTACCTTTGTAAATTGTGAGTTCATTACCTCTGTAACTTGCTCAGCTATCGAAACTTTGGAGTCCAGTCCCTGGACCAATTATGTACCTCTGTAATCTTTTGACTACCGCCCACAGGATGGGTATGTGGTGCATAATAAACATATTAAACTAACTGCACATTGGCTGTCTGCACATTGGTTGTCTGCACAGTGGCTGTCTGCACAGTGGCTGTCTGCACATTGGTTGTCTGCACAGTGGCTGTCTGCACATTAGCTGTCTGCACATTGGTTGTCTGCACAGTTGCTGTCTGCACATTGGTTGTCTGCACATTGGTTGTCTGCACAGTGGCTGTCTGCACAGTGGCTGTCTGCACATTGGTTGTCTGCACAGTGGCTGTCTGCACATTAGCTGTCTGCACATTGGTTGTCTGCACATTAGCTGTCTGCACATTGGTTGTCTGCACATTAGCTGTCTGCACATTGGTTGTCTGCACATTGCACATTAGCTGTCTGCACATTGGCTGTCTGCACATTGGTTGTCTGCACAGTGGCTGTCTGCACAGTGGCTGTCTGCACATTGGTTGTCTGCACAGTGGCTGTCTGCACATTAGCTGTCTGCACATTGGTTGTCTGCACAGTTGCTGTCTGCACATTGGTTGTCTGCACAGTGGCTGTCTGCACAGTGGCTGTCTGCACATTGGTTGTCTGCACAGTGGCTGTCTGCACATTAGCTGTCTGCACATTGGTTGTCTGCACATTAGCTGTCTGCACATTGGTTGTCTGCACATTAGCTGTCTGCACATTGGTTGTCTGCACATTAGCTGTCTGCACATTGGCTGTCTGCACATTGGTTGTCTGCACAGTGGCTGTCTGCACAGTGGCTGTCTGCACATTGGTTGTCTGCACAGTGGCTGTCTGCACATTAGCTGTCTGCACATTGGTTGTCTGCACAGTTGCTGTCTGCACATTGGTTGTCTGCACAGTGGCTGTCTGCACAGTGGCTGTCTGCACATTGGTTGTCTGCACAGTGGCTGTCTGCACATTGGCTGTCTGCACAGTGGCTGTCTGCACATTGGTTGTCTGCACATTGGTTGTCTGCACATTGGTTGTCTGCACAGTGGCTGTCTGCACATTGGTTGTCTGCACAGTGGCTGTCTGCACAGTGGCTGTCTGCACATTGGTTGTCTGCACAGTGGCTGTCTGCACATTGGCTGTCTGCACATTGGTTGTCTGCACAGTGGCTGTCTGCACATTGGTTGTCTGCACAGTGGCTGTCTGCACAGTGGCTGTCTGCACATTGGTTGTCTGCACAGTGGCTGTCTGCACATTGGCTGTCTGCACATTGACTGTCTGCACAGTGGTTGTCTGCACATTGACTGTCTGCACAGTGGCTGTCTGCACAGTGGCTGTCTGCACAGTGGCTGTCTGCACATTGGTTGTCTGCACAGTGGCTGTCTGCACAGTGGCTGTCTGCACATTGGCTGTCTGCACAGTGGCTGTCTGCACAGTGGCTGTCTGCACATTGGCTGTCTGCACAGTGGCTGTCTGCACAGTGGCTGTCTGCACAGTGGCTGTCTGCACATTGGCTGTCTGCACATTGGCTGTCTGCACATTGGCTGTCTGCACATTGGCTGTCTGCACAGTGGCTGTCTGCACATTGGCTGTCTGCACATTGGCTGTCTGCACAGTGGCTGTCTGCACAGTGGCTGTCTGCACATTGGCTGTCTGCACATTGGCTGTCTGCACATTGGCTGTCTGCACATTGGTTGTCTGCACAGTGGCTGTCTGCACAGTGGCTGTCTGCACAGTGGCTGTCTGCACATTGGCTGTCTGCACATTGGCTGTCTGCACATTGGCTGTCTGCACAGTGGCTGTCTGCACATTGGCTGTCTGCACATTTGCTGTCTGCACATTGGCTGTCTGCACATTGGCTGTCTGCACAGTGGCTGTCTGCACAGTGGCTGTCTGCACAGTGGCTGTCTGCACATTGGCTGTCTGCACATTGGCTGTCTGCACATTGGCTGTCTGCACATTGGTTGTCTGCACAGTGGCTGTCTGCACAGTGGCTGTCTGCACAGTGGCTGTCTGCACAGTTCCTGTCTGCACATTGGTTGTCTGCACAGTGGCTGTCTGCACAGTGGCTGTCTGCACAGTGGCTGTCTGCACATTGGTTGTCTGCACAGTGGCTGTCTGCACAGTGGCTGTCTGCACAGTGGCTGTCTGCACATTGGCTGTCTGCACAGTGGCTGTCTGCACAGTGGCTGTCTGCACAGTGGCTGTCTACACATTGGCTGTCTGCACATTGGCTGTCTGCACATTGGCTGTCTGCACATTGGCTGTCTGCACATTGACTGTCTGCACAGTGGCTGTCTGCCCAGTGGTTGTCTGCACATTGGCTGGCTGCACATTGGCTGTCTGCACATTGGCTGTCTGCACATTGGCTGTCTGCACATTGGCTGTCTGCACAGTGGCTGTCTGCCCAGTGGTTGTCTGCACATTGGCTGTCTGCACAGTGGCTGTCTGCACAGTGGCTGTCTGCACAGTGGCTGTCTGCACAGTGGCTCTCTGTCCAGTAGCTGTTTGTGTATATGTTGATATGGAGAAACCTCTCAAAATGTCCCACTACGTTTCTACCAACAGTCTCAGAAATGTCCTAAGATCTTATCTAGACCTTTTAGGAAAAAAATGGCGTCTAAAACATCGTTAGACCTTTTGAAGACACATGGAAAAATGGTCACAGAAATAAGGTATACTGGTAGCAGTAAATTGTTGTGAGGGAACACAAGGGCGTGAAGTTGCCTGGTACACTCGCTGCCTCAGCCACTCGCTAAACCCCACCATTAAACCCATTCTAAACCACATTAAACCCACGAAAAGCGTGGTATGTATACCATTTATGGAACATACACCATTTTATGGAATATATACCTCTTATTACCCCATTTCCGGGGTAATCAGAGGTCAACAGAGCCCTGATGGGTCTTTGCATCAGGACGACCAGTTTACAAGGCAACCACATCAGTAGTAGCAGTAGTAGTGGTAGAAGTAGATAGTTGTGATATAGTAGGACTGGTAGTAACCAGTAATAGAACCACTGGTACACACCACTCTGTTTAATTTAAGATAATAACAGTAGTTTAAGACAGTAACAGTATAAGATAGTAACAGTAGTTTAAGATAGTAACAGTAGTTTAAGATAGTAACAGTAGTTTAAGACAGTAAAAGTATAAGATAGTAACAGTAGTTTAAGATAGTAACAGTAGTTTAAGGTAGTAACAGTAGTTTAAGATAGTAACAGTAGTTTAAGATAGTAACAGTAGTTTAAGATAGTAACAGTAGTTTAAGATAGTAACAGTAATTTAAGACAGTAACAGTATAAGATAGTAACGGTAGTTTAAGATAGTAACAGTAGTTTAAGATAGTAACAGTAGTTTAAGATAGTAACAGTAGTTTAAGATAGTAACAGTAGTTTAAGATAGTAACAGTAGTTTAAGATAGTAACAGTAGTTTAAGATAGTAACAGTAGTTTAAGATAGTAACAGTAGTTTAAGATAGTAACAGTAGTTTAAGATAGTAACAGTAGTAATTTAGTTGAGGTAGTTGTAGCACGGGATTACCATTCACTTCCATTTCTACTATAAATTTCTTCTCATTTTTCCATCATGGTATGGTGTATTTTTGCAATGTTCTCATACCGGCAGTGACTGGAGGTAGTGGAGGGTGGGGAGAGAACCTTCCGCTTTACTATCCATGTCTCATACACTTTGATAATACACGATAGTACTTAATCTAGGCAGTAACTGACAGTTCTCAGCAGATCGTCTCGATGTGGCTTCCAGGTCCTATATTTTCCCCGTGTACTACTCCCATGTACTCCCGTGTACTCCCGTGTACTCCCATGTACTCCCATGTACTGGATTACTTGATATAGGTTTTGCACTTAATCCACTGATATAACCCTATATTTTAAAGGGGTGGAGTGGTAAGCCAGTGGAAGGCCTCGATCAGATGACCAAAAGCTCCAACTGCGGGTCATCATACAAGACCCGCGTCAGGACACACTCGTCCTACTTCCTGACAAACCTTACCTAACCTAATACACAAATTATTTGTGTATTGTTCCAGTCACGGTATTGTGCCTTTTTGTATTTAATATTAAAAAAAATCGCAATGTAGTTTGGTGGGAGGTTGGCGTCCAATTTTCCAAATAGTGAGATGCAACTCACCTCTTTTGGAAATTCGCTTCCCGGAGTCAGGGCAGAGATGCATACTGCAGTGTTTTATGTTCTCATGTTGAGACGATATCTAAGGTAATTCACTCGTCGGTGGAGGTATGTCAGGTGTGTTGACGGCAGCACCAGCCCTGCCACGGCTCCTCTCTTCACACTAATTCAATTTCCTAAAAGCCTGCAAAAGATGGAGAGAAAAAAAAAAGGAATAAAAAGCGTGGGTTGGACGTGAGGAAGGTGAGATGGAGGGACGGGGGACCTGAAGAGCTGGCCAAGCAGCCCATTTGCTAGATTTGATAATGTGCTCCGTGACTGACGACGCCACGTTACTGTTTTGAAAATTTGTGTCAGGTTAAAGTATTAGGGCCATCAAGGCGCTGCATTTAATCCAGACACCAACGAGAGAGGCCTTGTTAAGGAAAGGCAGCCAAAGATTCCCCGGTGCTGGCCTCGCAAACCAGCAATATTCACCCTTCCATCGTCAGCACTCGAGAACCAAAACAAACCAGCCCAGCCACTCTGCCATAGGCCACTACTTCTCCTTCAACTTCCAGCCATAACATTTTATTTGGACAAAGGGCGCGGTGGACGTGGAATAATTTGCATTTTATGACAAATTTTCCCACCTTTACCCTTGTTTGGGCGTCCCCGGGGAAATAACTGGGACGCAGTTGAGGAGGCAGGCTTGCATTAGGCCAGCGCGATTTGAAGTGTTTCTCTGGCAGGACGTCTGCTGGAGCGGGCGCTAAGCTCCTCCATACTACACTTTTATGTTAGTCTCCAGTTAACTTGCCAAGGAGAGAGACGAGGCAAGAAGGGGGGAGAGGTGAGGGAGGGGGTTGAGAACGAGGGGATGGGGGAGGGAACAGGAAGGGGGAGGAAGGAAAGAGTAGATGATAGCAGGAGAGAGAGGGAGGGGAAGCGAGAGAGCAGGAGGGGAATAAGACAGAGAGAGGACAGAGGAAGGGAATAAGAGGGAGAGGATAGAGGAGGGGAGGGGAAAGGGAGAAGATGAAGAAAGGATAATGAAGAGAAGATGGCTTTATATTTTAGTAGGTCGTTTATATACCTGTCTTGTTAACTCTCTCGCATCTTTCACACAAAAACACACACACACACACACACACAGTGCGAAATGAAACCGGGGAAAAACTAATAAGATGTAATATTTAGCGCAAGATTGCCGGAAGGCAGAGTAAGAATTCTTATTAAAAAGAAGAAGTGGCAATGCTAAGAAAAGAGTAGATGGGAACACACGAGAAAAGTAGATGGTAGAAGACTTAAAAGTTTTGGGACCATCTATTTCCATCACTGTTGTCGCCTGGATTTTTTCCCTTATCACTGGTACTCTACAGCGTACAAATGTAATGTTCCGAAATCCACATACTGCCCGTCATCCAAGTGCCAGACATGGTTTAATACCTGGATGATACCTGGATGACATTTAGATGATACCTGGATGACATCTGGATGATACCTGGATGACATGTGGATGATAATTCAATGACATCTGGATGATACCTGATGACACCTGGATGATACCTGGGTCACATCTTCACACCTTGGGATAACTAATTAAGAAACATCTAAACATTTCTGCAGTAAGTTAAACCAACTTAAACCTTCCAGATTTAGGGCAGAATAACAACAAAAATATCCAGTGTTAGACGCCCTTATCACTAACAACCTTCAACTATATTAGGTAAAAGGACACAAGTGCAACTAATGCCTTATTTTATTGTGGCAACGTTTCGCTCTCCAGGAGCTTTATCAAGCCGTTACGAACAATGCAGAAACACAGCCAGTTAGATGTCTTTACATCAAGTAAATGAATAAGACAAATGTACAAACATCTGGGCACCTTTATTATGAAAGTGTTTCACCGTCCAGTTATTGATACAGTTCACTACACAGGTTATAAACTGAAGACGGTGGAAGATAAGGTGATCAGTCCCTCAGGAGTAACAGGAGGATAATTTACGTATTTTAGCTAAAAATAACGATTCCTCTAAATCGTCGATATGTAGATTAACATGACATTTTGGCACATTTGTTTTTTTTTTTATTTTTTTAATGTTTCACGTGTTTTTAAAAAATATCGAACACCAGAAATAAATAAATATTATGCTGGATAATTGTTGTAACAGTGATGGAAAGAGAGAGAGAGAGAGAGAGAGAGAGAGAGAGAGAGAGAGAGAGAGAGAGAAAGTCCCGAAGTGGTACGCTTTTAGAAGACTATGAACTTTAAATTACGTTACTGTTTACCCAGTGATAGATTTCTCCCTCCCAAGAATTCACCAATGTATCCCTACCCTCCATCGATACTGTGAAACGTTTAATATTAATAGAATTATCGACAGAATGTCAGTGACGCCGCCTGGTGATCAAGTTAGTAAACTTCCTAAGGCGTAAATTCCTAAGTCGCTTTTAAACACCACTAATACTTCTAATACTACTACTTCTATTACTGCTGCTGCTGTTGCTACTACTACTACTACTACTACTACTACTACTACTACTACTACTACTACTACTATTACTACTACTACTACTACCACTACTTCTTGTTCTTCCTCTCCTGGTCCCGTCCCGGTCCCCCTCACCTCTATATACTGACTCCCTCCCTCTTTTGTGTTATAATCATAGCCATAATTTTTAAAGTGGCGGTGGGGTAAGCCAGTGGAAGGCCTCGGTCAGATGACCAAAAGCTCCAGGAAACACGTGTCCTGTTTCTTAACAAACCTACCAACTATCTGTTGCATCGGTGTGACTTCGTAAATGGTCCAAGTCGGATCGAAACGTCGTCGTAAGCTCCTCTCTCCTATGAGCAGGTTATTTGTGTATTTACTCGCCATTTCAGACACTATTACGGAGGTATTAGCCAGAATTTAACTCAAAACAATAAACCTGCCATCACATAGCAACCTAGTTACCCATCTCATACCACTTCTGTAACTACTACTACTATCACTACTACTACTACCTGTCACTCACCTCACGTGGTACCTACGGCTTGGTAAAGCTCCTAGAGAGCGAAACGTCGCCACAACAAAATGTCACATCAGTTGCATCTGCGTGTATTTACCTGACATGATTAATGAACGTTGAAAAATATATAAAATATCGACAAGTTGATCATTAAGACACATGTGCAACACCTGGGTATCTTTGTTGACGAAACGTTTCGCCTACACAGTAGACTTCTTCAGTCAAATACAGAGGTATCGAAGTAAAGATAATGTCATTAGTCCATCAACCTACGAGAAATTTGAGGTGGTTAGTCCCTCAGCCTGGAGAATCAGCTCCGTGGATCTATTCACCTGTCAGTGCACATATACTGAAATATACACACCTGTCAGTGTAAATACACTGACAAATACACTTAGAAATACACCTGTATATTTAATTAGCTTTTTATCTCAGTAAATTGCCTGGACGAAGCAATTTACTCCAGTCACACAGTTCAGTATAAGACCGCGTCCATTTTTTTTTAAAAAATATGTGAAATATTAAAAAACAGATATATGCTAAAACGTTATTTTATTGCATATTTTGACGAGTCGAAACAGTTTGAAGAATTTTCTGACAGACTTCAAGTTTTAGCTAAAATACGTAAATTATCGCAATTTTAATCAAAATTGTTTCTACACAGAGAGAGAGAGAGAGAGAGAGAGAGAGAGAGAGAGAGAGAGAGAGAGAGAGAGAGAGAGAGAGAGACTAGGCCAATGATTGTCTCACGGAAAGATAGATTTATTACTAAGCATCCTAGATCTCTTTCAAAGTTAACTTAGAGTTGCATGTCCTTTGTTTTCAAGGGTGAGTCTCGTCCAGGTTTATTTCTGTGATATAGAAGAACATATGTAATTAAACATCAGAAGAGGTAATTAAAAAGCAACGGAAGTTATTACACGTCAGCAGAACTCTGGATGAAAATATATCCATCCTGTGGATGGTAGTGGCTAGTTTATTGTGTACCTTATATCCATCCTGTGGATGGTAGTGGCTAGTTTATTGTGTACCTCATATCCATCCTGTGGATGGTAGTGGCTAGTTTATTGTGTACCTCATATCCATCCTGTGGATGGTCGTGGCTAGTTTATTGTGTACCTCATATCCATCCTGTGGATGGTAGTGGCTAGTTTATTGTGTACCTCATATCCATCCTGTGGATGGTCGTGGCTAGTTTATTGTGTACCTCATATCCATCCTGTGGATGGTAGTGGCTAGTTTATTGTGTACCTCATATCCATCCTGTGGATGGTCGTGGCTAGTTTATTGTGCACCTCATATCCATCCTGTGGATGGTCGTGGCTAGTTTATTGTGCACCTCATATCCATCCTGTGGATGGTCGTGGCTAGTTTATTGTGCACCTCATATCCATCCTGTGGATGGTCGTGGCTAGTTTATTGTGTACCTCATATCCATCCTGTGGATGGTCGTGGCTAGTTTATTGTGTACCTCATATCCATCCTGTGGATGGTCGTGGCTAGTTTATTGTGTACCTCATATCCATCCTGTGGATGGTCGTGGCTAGTTTATTGTGTACCTCATATCCATCCTGTGGATGGTCGTGGCTAGTTTATTGTGTACCTCATATCCATCCTGTGGATGGTCGTGGCTAGTTTATTGTGTACCTCATATCCATCCTGTGGATGGTCGTGGCTAGTTTATTGTGTACCTCATATCCATCCTGTGGATGGTCGTGGCTAGTTTATTGTGTACCTCATATCCATCCTGTGGATGGTCGTGGCTAGTTTATTGTGTACCTCATATCCATCCTGTGGATGGTCGTGGCTAGTTTATTGTGTACCTCATATCCATCCTGTGGATGGTCGTGGCTAGTTTATTGTGTACCTCATATCCATCCTGTGGATGGTAGTGGCTAGTTTATTGTGCACCTCATATCCATCCTGTGGATGGTAGTGGCTAGTTTATTGTGTACCTCATATCCATCCTGTGGATGGTAGTGGCTAGTTTATTGTGTACCTCATATCCATCCTGTGGATGGTCGTGGCTAGTTTATTGTGTACCTCATATCCATCCTGTGGATGGTCGTGGCTAGTTTATTGTGTACCTCATATCCATCCTGTCGATGGTAGTGGCTAGTTTATTGTGTACCTCATATCCATCCTGTGGATTGTAGTGGCTAGTTTATTGTGTACCTCATATCCATCCTGTGGATGGTAGTGGCTAGTTTACTGTGTACCTCATATCCATCCTGTGGATGGTAGTGGCTAGTTTATTGTGTACCTCATATCCATCCTGTGGATGGTCGTGGCTAGTTTATTGTGCACCTCATATCCATCCTGTGGATGGTAGTGGCTAATATTTCTTAATAATATTTGCCATAATATTTCCTAACATGATAATTACCGTATTTTCCAGCTTATAAGGCATACGAAGTCTTGGAAAATAAGCCTGCGTCTTATATACAGTTGTTTACTAACGTAACGTTACAACTGATTGCAAACATCGTCTTACATGTTTTATATACTAGTGCGCCTTATATGCTGGAAAATACAGTATATTCTCCATTCCAAACCCAGTCATGTCACAAGCTCTGTCTATAAATCTAATCTGAGAATCTGCCACTACAAGAATATTCTTACCTCACTAGTGCCATTCCTTGTGTCGTTCCTGACACCTGAATCACGTCTCTGAGAGTACAATGATGGAAGTGCTATTGTCGACGGCAGTTTACTTAACCTAACCATAATCTAACCTTAACCTAAATCTAACCTAGCCTTAACCCAACCTAAATTAGGTTAAGGTTAGGTTAGGACTGCCCTAACCTACCCTATCCTCGAATAAAGAAAGTTTTGACGATGTTGTGGGTTATTTATATATTGTTCCAGTCACGGTATTGTGGTTTTTATTATTTCCATATAAAGAAAACTATATTCTCATTGCATTAAACGTTCAGAAATGGACGCTCAAAATCGCGTTTGGAAACGAACGTTTTAAAAATGGCCTCAGATGGAGTGCAACACAAGTGGCCGCATCGTACTTACCACCTCTACGACAATTATATTTTTTAAGTGGTACTTAAGCAAGTTTTAAGTGGCTGCTGCAACGTACTTATGACTGAAGTTAGAAACTCGTTAAGTTCTTAAGTTCCTTCCCGTCAAGGGAGAGAGGTTGATGCCAGACGAGGGCTCTTGATCCTCATATATATATATATATATATATGTATATATATATATATATATATGTATATATATATATATGTATATATATATATGTATATATATATATATATGTATATATATATATATTTTTTTTTTTTTTTTTTTTTTATCACACCGGCCGATTCCCACCAAGGCAGGGTGGCCCGAAAAAGAAAAACTTTCACCATCATTCACTCCATCACTGTCTTGCCAGAAGGGTGCTTTACACTACAGTTTTTAAACTGCAACATTAACACCCCTCCTTCAGAGTGCAGGCACTGTACTTCCCATCTCCAGGACTCAAGTCCGGCCTGCCGGTTTCCCTGAATCCCTTCATAAATGTTACTTTGCTCACACTCCAACAGCACGTCAAGTATTAAAAACCATTTGTCTCCATTCACTCCTATCAAACACGCTCACGCATGCCTGCTGGAAGTCCAAGCCCCTCGCACACAAAACCTCCTTTACCCCCTCCCTCCAACCCTTCCTTGGCCGACCCCTACCCCGCCTTCCTTCCACTACAGACTGATACACTCTTGAAGTCATTCTGTTTCGCTCCATTCTCTCTACATGTCCGAACCACCTCAACAACCCTTCCTCAGCCCTCTGGACAACAGTTTTGGTAATCCCGCACCTCCTCCTAACTTCCAAACTACGAATTCTCTGCATTATATTCACACCACACATTGCCCTCAGACATGACATCTCCACTGCCTCCAGCCTTCTCCTCGCTGCAACATTCATCACCCACGCTTCACACCCATATAAGAGCGTTGGTAAAACTATACTCTCATACATTCCCCTCTTTGCCTCCAAGGACAAAGTTCTTTGTCTCCACAGACTCCTAAGTGCACCACTCACTCTTTTTCCCTCATCAATTCTATGATTCACCTCATCTTTCATAGACCCATCCGCTGACACGTCCACTCCCAAATATCTGAATACGTTCACCTCCTCCATACTCTCTCCCTCCAATCTGATATTCAATCTTTCATCACCTAATCTTTTTGTTATCCTCATAACCTTACTCTTTCCTGTATTCACCTTTAATTTTCTTCTTTTGCACACCCTACCAAATTCATCCACCAATCTCTGCAACTTCTCTTCAGAATCTCCCAAGAGCACAGTGTCATCAGCAAAGAGCAGCTGTGACAACTCCCACTTTGTGTGTGATTCTTTATCTTTTAACTCCACGCCTCTTGCCAAGACCCTCGCATTTACTTCTCTTACAACCCCATCTATATATATATATATATATTATATATATATATATATTATATATATATATATATTATATATATATATATATGTATACATATATATATATATATATATATATATATATATATATATATATATATATATATATATATATATATATATATATATATATATATATATATGTATATATATATATATATATATATATATATATATATATATATACATATATATATATATATATATATATATATATATATATATATATATATATATATATATATATATATATATATATATATATATATATATATATATATATATATATATATATATATATATATATACAATAAGATAGCAGTAAACAGGTGATTTTAAAATATGCAAAACAACCACTGTGAAAGAGTAATGAAATTCCAAGCGCTTTCGTGACTACTCACATTGTCAAGGAACTATGAAAGTAATACATTAAAGGAAGGCAATTCAAGGGCTGAGACCACACCTCACAGTCAACTCCCACAACAAAGAAACACCTGACGCGAAACAATACCAGACTCATAAGAAAAGAGGAACACTGCAGTAGGTCCGCTGGTCCAACTAGACAGGTCCTCACCACATCCCACCAACAAATTATTCTACCCAAGAAATAAGGTTTATTATTTGTCCAATGTATTATTAAACTCTAACCAAATTTTATTAATTATAAATGAATCTAATTTATACAAACCTAAGGAAATATTCATATTTTCAAAACTGCTTTTTATGAAACAAGATTCAATTATATTCCTGTCGACCATGGACTTGCTTGATACTACTTTCTCAACTTTTTGAAAATCAATTGGATGGTTAAAATCTCTTACATGAATAAATAGAGCATTGGAATCTTGTCCAGTTCTAATGCTATATTTATGTTGTTTTAATCTTAGTTCGAGATTTTTACCAGTTTGACCGTAATAAACTTTATCGCAAATTTTACAAGGAATCTTATAGACACATCCATCAGCATTTTGGGGGGAATTCTTTATCAAAAGTTTTTTTACTGTATCAAGATTTTTAAATACAACTTTAATATTAAAAGTCTTAAGAAGAGAAGGCATATCAACCAAGTTTTCATGGTAAGGGAGAACCAACATATTTTTTTGTAACTTTGAAAAATCTTCTGATTTATCCTCTGATGAAATTAATATTAGTAAAGGAATGGTATATAACTCTATGTTAAAACCAAACATTCCCAATTGCCCTCAAAGATTCTTTAAGTCTTATGATACACTTAATAATAATAAAAATTTGCGCCTTACTAAAGCAGATAAAATAAATGCAATAGTAATTATGAAAGAAAATGATTACCAAGAAAAAATGAATAATCTCTTAGATGATACTGAAACCTATTCTAAACTTAGAAAGAATCCCTTAGAAACCGTTAACAGCAATTTCAATAAAACAATAAAACTTCTACTGAAAGGCAAAGATGAATTAATTAAACAATTTACTTCCACTAATCCATCTTTACCTTACATGTATGGACTAATAAAAACACACAAACCAGGGAATCCAGTCAGACCAATTATTAGCTCCATAGGATCAGTTTCATATAAATTATCCAAATGGCTTGTTGATATTTTGAGCCCTATTGTTGGTAAAATTTCTAACTTCAATGTTAAAAACAACTTAGATTTAGTTGATAAATTAAGCTCCTTGACTGACTTAAATGATTTTAACATGGTTAGTTTTGATGTTACTTTCTTGTTTACGAAAGTTCCTGTTGATGATTTATTAAGTTTCTTATCTGAAGAACTCGTTAATTATGATTTACCACTACCAGTTCCTACTATCATTAAACTTATTAAACTTTGAATTGTTGATGCAAAATTTGTATTTAATGATAAGTTTTACACTCAGAAATTTTGTATGGCAATGGGAAATCCTCTTTCACCTGTTCTTAGTAATCTATACATGGAATTTTTGAAACAAGATTGCTTAACACAATCCTCCCTAATAGAGCTAAATGGTTCAGATATGTTGATGATATTTTATGTCTTATGCCCAAAAATGTAGACATACACCATTTCCTTGGCAAATTATATAGCTTAGCCCATTCTATAAACTTTACTGTTGAGTCTGAGGAAAATAATTCATTGCCTTTTCTAGATGTTTTAATTATTAAGAGTAGTAATGAATTCAAATTTAAAATTTTCAGAAAACCTACAAATAACTTTTCCTATGTACACTATTATTCTTCCCATCAAGATAAAGTTAAACTGTCTGTTTTCTCATCAATGTTTTTGAGAGTTTTATGTATTTGTAGTCCAGAGTTTAAAGATGAAGAAATATCCAAAATTTATGAAATAGCCAATGATCTGAAATACCGAAAAATGTAATTGATAAATCATTTAAAATTGCTAGAAATACTTTTTACAACCCAAAAAGGGACAACCAGATTTATTCAACTAAAAATATGTTGGTTCTCCCTTACCATGAAAACTTGGTTGATATGCCTTCTCTTCTTAAGACTTTTAATATTAAAGTTGTATTTAAAAATCTTGATACAGTAAAAAAAACTTTTGATAAAGAATTCCTCCCAAAATGCTGATGGATGTGTCTGTAAGATTCCTTGTAAAATTTGCGATAAAGTTTATTACGGTCAAACTGGTAAAAATCTCGAACTTAGATTAAAACAACATAAATATAGCATTAGAACTGGACAAGATTCCAATGCTCTATTTATTCATGTAAGAGATTTTAACCATCCAATTGATTTTCAAAACGTTGAGAAAGTAGTATCAAGCAAGTCCATGGTCGACAGGAATATAATTGAATCTTGTTTCATAAAAAGCAGTTTTGAAAATATGAATATTTCCTTAGGTTTGTATAAATTAGATTCATTCATAATTAATAAAATTTGGTTAGAGTTTAATAATACATTGGACAAATAATAAATCTTATTTCTTGGGTAGAATGATTTGTTGGTGGGATGTCGTGAGGACCTGTCTAGTTAGACCAGCGGACCTACTGCAGTGTTCCTCTTTTCTAATGAGTCTGGTATTGTTTCGCGTCAGGTGTTTCTTTGTTGTGGGAGTTGACTGTGAGGTGTGGTCCAAGCCCTTTAATTGCCTTCCTTTAATGCATTACTTTCATAGTTCCTTGACAATGTGAGTAGTCACGAAAGCGCTTGGAATTTCACTACTCATTCACAGTGGTTGTTTTGCATATATGTATATATACATATGTCGTGCCGAATAGGTAAAACTGGTCAATTAGCAACAACTCATTTAAGGTATATATATATATATATATATATATATATATATATATATATATATATATATATATATATATATATATATATATATATATATATATATATATATATATATATATATATATATATATATATATATATATATATATATATATATATATATATATATATATATATATATATATATTTATATAATTAGATTCATTTATAATTAGTAGGTGTAGTCTTGTCCTTATATGCCTTCCCGTTGATCTTTAATTTTTACAGTTCCTTGATAATGTGAGAAATCACGAAAGTGCTTGGAATTTCACTGTTTATTCACAATCTATATTCTGCATACATACTACATTGCGTGAACATTTTCTAGCGTCAGGTTTCATTTCATGGATCTTCGCTACAGCTTCAGTAGACGCATGTAATCTGTGGGTGCGTAATAGCTCATTTAAAACTTTCCGATAATTTATACGTGAGACAAAACTTGTTTTTCTCTGGGCAGTCGTCCCCGCCCATCCTGTTCTTCACTGTTGTAATTCCAAGGTTTAAGTGAATGCGCTGCGCATTTTAAAATAGTTATCGCTCTGAAAAAAATCTAATACTTGATCTGGGTTAATATTTCTATTGTGTTTTTTTGGCGATTTTTATTGTCGGATATTTAATTGCGGCTTATAAACTTATTTTCTTTATTATTAATTATTTTATGAATTACTATTAAAATTATTGTTAGAAGAAAAAAATAGGCTGTTTGTATTTTGAGTGATCTCAGCCGTGTTTGTGGAGGCCTAGCCTGCGTGTTGCTGGGTAGATACGTAGAGGTATATTTGTCAGCGTATATACACCGAGAGATGGGTATACAGAGGTATATATACATCGAGAAGTACTTACCTATATGTGGTTATAGGGGTAGAGCCACAGCTCTTGGCCCCACATCTTCACTGGTCGATATTAGGGCCACTCTCTCACTGCTTCATGAGCCTTGTCATACCTCTTCTTAAAGCTGTGTATGGATCTTCCAGTGCATATACATCAATAGGTATGTTCCTGTGTGCTCATACACAGAAATATGTGTATATCTGTGTGCTTATACATAGATGTGTGTTTCCCTGTGTATATACACTGGTAGTTTACACGAATCACTGTTATCGGTATTAAAGTATTCTTGACTGATGGTGTACAGGTGACATACAGCCTCAATTACCCTCGTGTAGTAGATAGACTTGAAACCTAAGGTTCCAATATTATATGATCGTATATTGTCCCTGGCTTCCTTCCTTCCTAAACCTTCTCTATTTTCCTTCGTTCTTTCTGCGTATGCCAAGAAAGGCTTGGCTTTTGTATAACATAGTTCCGTGAATACTCCATGGGGAAGTAGAGAAGAACCCTTCCTCCGTAAGTCATGCGTGTCGCAAGAAGCGACTAAAATGCCGGGAGCAAGGGGCTAGTAACCTCTTCTCCTGTATACATGACTAAATGTAAAAAGAAAGATTTTTGTTTTTCTTTTTCGGGTCACCCTGCCTCGGTGGGAGACGGCAGCTGTGTTAAAAACAGGAAGGTTCTTTAATGATTTCTTGTAAAAGTTCCTGAAAGCTCATCTTAGATTTAGCAGGCGTTCAATGCTGCAGTGACTAGTCTGTTGCTGACCGGATTTCAAGTCTATCTACTACACGATGGTCATTAAGACTGTATGTCACCTGTACACCACCAGTCAAGAATACTTTAATACCTAAAATATTGATTAATGTAAACTGCCAATGTATATACACTGAGAAACACTTTGTCAGTGTGTATATACACAGAGAGACATACACCTCTGAGTGTATATACTCTGAGAGACATACACCTCTCAGTGTATATCCACTGGGAGACATACACCTCTCAGTGTATATACTCCGAGAGACATACACCTCTGAGTGTATGTACACTGAGATACATACACCTCTCAGTGTATATACACAGGGAGACATACACCTCTCATTGTATATACACAGGGAGACATACACCTCTCAGTGTATATACTCCGAGAGACATACACCTCTCAATGTATATACTCCGAGAGACATACACCACTCAGTGTATGTACACTGAGATACATACACCTCTCAGTGTATATACTCCGAGAGACATACACCTCTCAGTGTATATACACTTTTCCTGGTGTGAATGGGTCAATCATCCTGGTATAACCATCACAACGAGATGTTTCCTCCTGACATACATACAGACGCCTGGATCCTCCGACGGAGGATCGAGTATTCACAAGTGCTGGCCGCAGGACTTTCCCTGTGAACACACGTGAGTTGCAGTTGTGGCCCTCACTAACCTTCCCAGGTAGCGAGCCCGACCAGGTCGTGTCCTGGTTGTGGCTCCCTTGTGACCTGCTGTAACACAAGGGATGGTAAGACAGCTGGTCAGGTCAGTAGGGCCAGTGTGTGACCTCAAGCCACTAGACTGTATGTTCACTTGTTCACTCACTAGACTGTATGTTCACTTGTTCACTCACTAGACTGTATGTTCACTTGTTCACTCACTAGACTGTATGTTCACTTGTTCACTCACTAGACTGTATGTTCGCTTGTTCACTCACTAGACTGTATGTTCACTTGTTCACTCACTAGACTGTATGTTCACTTGTTCACTCACTAGACTGTATGTTCACTTGTTCACTCACTAGACTGTATGTTCGCTTGTTCACTCACTAGACTGTATGTTCACTTGTTCACTCACTAGACTGTATGTTCACTTGTTCACTCACTAGACTGTATGTTCACTTGTTCACTCACTAGACTGTATGTTCACTTGTTCACTCACTATACTGTATGTTCACTTGTTCACTCACTAGACTGTATGTTCACTTGTTCACTCACTAGACTGTATGTTCACTTGTTCACTCACTAGACTGTATGTTCACTTGTTCACTCACTATACTGTATGTTCACTTGTTCACTCACTAGACTGTATGTTCACTTGTTCACTCACTAGACTGTATGTTCACTTGTTCACTCACTATACTGTATGTTCACTTGTTCACTCACTAGACTGTATGTTCACTTGTTCACTCACTATACTGTATGTTCACTTGTTCACTCACTAGACTGTATGTTCACTTGTTCACTCACTAGACTGTATGTTCACTTGTTCACTCACTATACTGTATGTTCACTTGTTCACTCACTAGACTGTATGTTCACTTGTTCACTCACTAGACTGTATGTTCACTTGTTCACTCACTAGACTGTATGTTCACTTGTTCACTCACTATACTGTATGTTCACTTGTTCACTCACTAGACTGTATGTTCACTTGTTCACTCACTAGACTGTATGTTCACTTGTTCACTCACTATACTGTATGTTCACTTGTTCACTCACTATACTGTATGTTCACTTGTTCACTCACTATACTGTATGTTCACTTGTTCACTCACTAGACTGTATGTTCACTTGTTCACTCACTAGACTGTATGTTCACTTGTTCACTCACTATACTCTATGTTCACTTGTTCACTCACTATACTGTATGTTCACTTGTTCACTCACTATACTGTATGTTCACTTGTTCACTCACTAGACTGTATGTTCACTTGTTCACTCACTATACTGTATGTTCACTTGTTCACTCACTATACTGTATGTTCACTTGTTCACTCACTATACTGTATGTTCACTTGTTCACTCACTATACTCTATGTTCATTCATATCGTATATACATCAGGACCCTCCGTAGTAACATGGTAGAGACCCCATAGCTCAGTTGGTAGCGCACTCAGTTTACACTATGAGGTCCGTGGTCCGTGTTTCCTTAAGACACCTGCTGTCCCTGTTCACTTAGCAGTAAAATAGGTACCTGGGTGTTAATTGACTGGTATAGGTCGCATCCTGGGGGATAAAATTGACCTAATTTGCGGAAAATGCTTTCTGTATAGTAGTATGTCATTGATGTCAGCTATGGTCTGTAGAAGTTGTATCGTGTACTTATAGGAATCAAGATTATTATTATTATTATTAAGAGGACGAAGAGGACGAGGAGGAGGAGGAGGAGGAGGAGGAGGAGAAGGAAGAAGAGGATGAGTAAGTACATAAAAGGTCTGGATAACTATTGTTAGTTGTCATGGCTGACGCAGAGGGGGTAATTTACCTCGCCAACAAATCTCAAAACATTTTTTTTTCGTAATGTATGTAAACGTGAAAGCGAGCTATTGTTAGTTTTAAGTTCAACCTGTGTTGTTAGTGAAATATTGATGAAGGTAGGCTACCATTACCACAACTACCACCCCTACTACCACAACTACCACCCCTACTACCACAACTACCACCCCTACTACCACAACTACCACCCCACCTCCACAACTACCACCCCACCTCCACAACTACCACCCCTACTACCACAACTACCACCCCTACTACCACAACTACCACCCCACCTCCACAACTACCACCCCTACTACCACAACTACCACCCCACCTCCACAACTACCACCCCTACTACCACAACTACCACCCCACCTCCACAACTACCACCCCTACTACCACAACTACCACCCCACCTCCACAACTACCACCCCTACTACCACAACTACCACCCCACCTCCACAACTACCACCCCTACTACCACAACTACCACCCCACCTCCACAACTACCACCTCTACTACCACAACTACCACCCCCACCATCACAACTATCACCCCCACCACCACAACTACCACCCCACCACTACAACTACCACCCCACCTCCACAACTACCACCCCACCACTACAACTACCACCCCCACCATCTCAACTACCACCACAACTACCACCCCACCACCACAACTACCACCCCCACCATCACAACTATCACCCCCACCAACACAACTATCACCCCCGCCACCACATATACCACCCCACCACTACAACTACCACCCCACCACTACAACTACCACCCCACCACTACAACTGCCACTCCCACCATCACAACTATCATCCCCACCACTACAACTACCACCCCACCATCACAATTACCACCCCACCACAACAACTACTACCCCACCACCACAACTACCACTCCACCACTACAACTACCACTCCCAACATCACAACTACCACCCCCACCATCACAACTACCACCCCACCACCACAACTACCACTCCCACCATCACAATTACCACCCCACCACTACAACTACCACCCCCACCACCACAACTACCACCCCCACCATCACAACTACCACTCCCACCATCACAATTACCACCCCACCACCACAACTACCACTCCCACCATCACAACTACCACCCTCACCATCACAACTACCACCCCACCACCACACCTACCACCCCACCACCACAACTACCACCCCCACCATCACAATTACCTCCCCACCACGACAACAACCACCCCACCACCACAACTACCACCCCCACCATCACAATTACCTCCCCACCACTACAACTACCACCCCACCACCACAACTACCACCCCCACCATCACAACTACCACCCCACCACCACAACTACCACCCAACCACCACAACTGCCACCCTCACCATCACAACTACCACCCCACCACCACAACTACCACTCCCACCATCACAATTACCACCCACCACTACAATTACCACCCCACCACCACAACTACCACCCCACCACCACAACTACCACCCCACCACTACAACTACCACCCCACCACCACAACTACCACACCCCCACCATCACAATTACCACCCTACCACTACAACTACCGCCCCACCATCAGAACTACCACCCCACCACCACAACTACCACCCCACCACTACAACTACCACCCCACCACCACAACTACCACACCCCCACCATCACAATTACCACCCTACCACTACAACTACCACACCCCCACCATCACAATTACCACCCCACCACTACAACTACCACCCCACCACTACAACTACCACCCCACCAGTACAACTACCACACCCCCACCATCACAATTACCACCCCACCGCCACAACTACCACCCCACCACCACAACTACCACCCCACCACTACAACTACCACCCCACCACCACAACTACCACCCCACCACTACAACTACCACCCCACCACCAAAACTACAACCCCGACCATCCCCACTTGAATTAATAATTTAGTCTTGTGAAAGGTTTCTTCTTTACTTCAGTTCATGTTAGTGGTGCATTTAGTTAACAGCACTTGGGATGGGGAGAGAGATAGCAGAGACGAGAGTGTAGCAGTGGGGAGGAGAGAGGGTATTCACCTATTTGTGGTAGCACGGGTAGAGCCACAGTTCCTGGCCCTGCCTGATGAACTTTTTCTTTTATTTAGGTTCGATACGGCGTAAGCTGTCAGTTGCTCTATAAACCAAAACAAAATACGGCGTAAGCCGTTAGTCGCCCCTATAAACCAAAACATGATACGGTGTAAGCAGTCAGTAGCCCTATAAACGACCAACAAAAAAGGGACTCTTTACTGTCTACGGCTCTCAGTATCTTGAACGTCGTGATCATATCTTTCTTCCCTTTGCACCTCCGGTGGAGTGTATTTAATTACCTCTATCAGTGTGCGGGAATCGAATCCTGGCTTCTTAGCTCGCCTCTTTTGACCGACCGATAAAGCTTTAAAACATGGAGACTTCATAGCTTATAGCTTGAACAAGCTTGGGAAGACAAGGACTCTAAATATAGCTCGAAGCTTGAGCAAACTTAGGAAGACAAAGACTTCAAACATGCAATGAAGCTTGAGCCAGCTTTAGCGCTGTTTATGTAAGCTTCAGGAGTGATCCTATATAAAATATGTACATCTTCCCATTTTCTATATGACACCTTCATTAACCTATTGAATATTTAATCCAAACACAGCTGAACGATCAGGTACGCATTCATATACACGCGAATTTATATATTTATACACACTCCTATACATATGAGATTATATATTATATACACTACCGTGTATCGTAATTTTTCTTCATTTATAAATCTATGTCAAATGTATATTTTATCTGGCAAATGCGAGGGAGTCTTGAGTGACGTCACTGACTATGAGCTCTGTGATTGGTCATTTAGGATATCAATGTTGCAAGTGACCAATGAGAGGGAATCCTGACGAGTGACGTCACTGGTTAGTAGTGAAAGTAACAATTTAGAACTGTCGTCCCTTAATGCGTAGACACACACACACACACACACACACACACACACACACACACACACACACACACACACACACACACACACACACACACACACACACACACACACACACACACACACACACACACACACACACACACACACACACACACACACACACACTACAAAGGGATCTGGACAAGCTGCAGACCTGGTCAAGCATTTGGCTCCTGGAGTTCAATCCCACCAAGTGCAAAGTCATGAAGATTGGGGAAGGGCAAAGAAGACCGCAGACGGAGTACAGTCTAGGGGGCCAGAGACTACAAACCTCACTCAAGGAAAAAGATCTTGGGGTGAGTATAACACCAGGCACATCTCCTGAAGCGCACATCAACCAAATAACTGCTGCAGCATATGGGCGCCTAGCAAACCTCAGAACAGCATTCCGACATCTTAATAAGGAATCGTTCAGGACCCTGTACACCGTGTACGTTAGGCCCATATTGGAGTATGCGGCACCAGTTTGGAACCCACACCTAGCCAAGCACGTAAAGAAACTAGAGAAAGTGCAAAGGTTTGCAACAAGACTAGTCCCAGAGCTAAGAGGTATGTCCTACGAGGAGAGGTTAAGGGAAATCAACCTGACGACACTGGAGGACAGGAGAGATAGGGGGGACATGATAACGACATACAAAATACTGAGAGGAATTGACAAGGTGGACAAAAACAGGATGTTCCAGAGATCGGACACAGTAACAAGGGGACACAGTTGGAAGTTGAAGACACAGATGAATCACAGGGATGTTAGGAAGTATTTCTTCAGCCACAGAGTAGTCAGTAAGTGGAATAGTTTGGGAAGCGATGTAGTGGAGGCAGGATCCATACATACCTTTAAGCAGAGGTATGATAAAGCTCACGGTTCAGGGAGAGTGACCTAGTAGCGATCAGTGAAGAGGCGGGGCCAGGAGCTCGGACTCGACCCCCGCAACCTCAACTAGGTGAGTATAACTAGGTGAGTACACACACACACACACACACACACACACACACACACACACACACACACACACACACACACACACACACACGACAAGGAGGGAATCAGCAGAGGTCAGTCAGAGCAGGACAGAACAGCAAGGGCAAGCACACACACAACTACTCTCAGAACCATACAACCTATCACACCATCCCAACACACACTACAATCCATACCCACAGCCTCCACCCAACATCGAGCTATAGAATCCCACAGTATGCCACCAGGTCTCCCACCCCCACAGGCCCCCCAAACCACAGTGTTGGAAAGGAAACTGAAGGTATGGTACACAAACGCTGATGGAATAACAAATAAGTGGGAGGAGTGGCACGAAAGAGTCAAAGAAGCATCACCGGACATCATAGCTCTTACAGAAACCAAGCTTACAGGTATGATAACAGATGCCATCTTTCCAACGGGATACCAAATCCTGAGGAAAGACAGAGGGAACAGGGGGGGTGGAGGAGTGGCGTTGCTGATCAAAAATCGCTGGAATTTTGATGAGCTGGAGAGAGGAGATAGCGGAGAAGAAAGTGATTACATAGTGGGAACACTTCACTCTGGAGGTCCCAAGGTGGTAATAGCAGTGATGTATAACCCACCACAGAACAGCAGGAGGCCAAGGCAAGAGTACGACGAGAGCAATAGAGCGATGGTTGACACACTGGCTAGAGCGGCCAGAAGAGCTCATGCATGCAGTGCAAAGCTCCTGATCATGGGGGACTTTAACCACAAGGAGATCGATTGGGAGAACTTGGACCCACATGGGGGCCAAGATACATGGAGGGCTAAGATGATGGAGGTGGTACTGGAGAACTTCATGTACCAACACGTAAGGGACACTACAAGAGAGAGAGGAGAGGATGAACCAGCAAGGCTGGACTTAGTATTCACCTTCAGTAGTGCAGATATCGAGGACATCACATATGAAAGACCCCTTGGGGCCAGTGACCATGTGGTTTTAAGCTTCGAATACACAGTAGAGCTACAAGTGGAGGGAGAAGCAGGAAGGCCAGGACGAATGAAGCCAAACTACAAGAAAGGGGACTACACAGGAATGAGGAACTACCTGAACGGGGTTCAGTGGGACAGAGAACTGGCAGGGAAGCCAGTTAATGAGATGATGGAATATGTAGCAACAAAATGCAAGGAGGCTGAGGAGAGGTTTGTACCCAAGGGTAACAGGAGTAATGAAAAAGCCAGGATGAGCCCATGGTTTACCCAAAGGTGCAGGGAGGCAAAAACCAAGTGTGCTAGGGAATGGAAGAAATATAGAAGGCAAAGGACCCAGGAGAATAAGGAGAACAGTCGTAGAGCCAGAAACGAATATGCACAGATAAGAAGGGAGGCCCAAAGACAATATGAAAATGACATAGCAGCGAAAGCCAAATCTGACCCGAAACTGTTGTACAGCCACATCAGGAGGAAAACAACAGTCAAGGACCAGGTAATCAGGCTAAGGAAGGAAGGAGGAGAGACAACAGGAAATGACCGTGAAGTATGTGAAGAACTCAACAAGAGATTCAAAGAAGTGTTCACAGAGGAGACAGAAGGGACTCCAGAAAGACGGAGAGGTGGGGCACACCACCAAGTGCTGGACACAGTGCACACAACCGAGGAAGAAGTGAAGAGGCTTCTGAGTGAGCTAGATACCTCAAAGGCAATGGGGCCAGATAACATCTCCCCATGGGTATTGAGAGAGGGAGCAGAGGCGCTATGTGTACCCCTAACAACAATATTCAATACATCTATCGAAACAGGGAGATTGCCTGAGGCATGGAAGACAGCAAATGTAGTCCCAATCTTTAAAAAAGGAGACAGACATGAAGCGTTAAACTACAGACCAGTGTCACTGACATGTATAGTATGCAAAATCATGGAGAAGATTATCAGGAGAAGAGTGGTGGAACACCTAGAAAGGAATGATCTCATCAACAGCAGCCAGCATGGTTTCAGGGACGGGAAATCCTGTGTCACAAACCTACTGGAGTTCTATGACATGGTGACAGCAGTAAGACAAGAGAGAGAGGGGTGGGTGGATTGCATTTTCTTGGACTGCAAGAAGGCGTTTGACACAGTTCCCCACAAGAGATTGGTGCAAAAACTGGAGGACCAAGCAGGGATAACAGGGAAGGCACTACAATGGATCAGGGAATACTTGTCAGGAAGACAGCAGCGAGTCATGGTACGTGGCGAGGTGTCAGAGTGGGCACCTGTGACCAGCGGGGTCCCGCAGGGGTCAGTCCTAGGACCAGTGCTGTTTCTGGTATTTGTGAACGACATGACGGAAGGAATAGACTCTGAGGTGTCCCTGTTTGCAGATGACGTGAAGTTGATGAGAAGAATACACTCGATCGAAGACCAGGCAGAACTACAAAGGGATCTGGACAGGCTGCAGACCTGGTCCAGCAATTGGCTCCTGGAGTTCAATCCCACCAAGTGCAAAGTCATGAAGATTGGGGAAGGGCAAAGAAGGCCGCAGACGGAGTACAGTCTAGGGGGTCAGAGACTACAAACCTCACTCAAGGAAAAAGATCTTGGGGTGAGTATAACACCAGGCACATCTCCTGAAGCGCACATCAACCAAATAACTGCTGCAGCATATGGGCGCCTAGCAAACCTCAGAACAGCATTCCGACATCTTAATAAGGAATCGTTCAGGACCCTGTACACCGTATACGTTAGGCCCATATTGGAGTATGCGGAACCAGTTTGGAACCCACACCTAGCCAAGCACGTAAAGAAACTAGAGAAAGTGCAAAGGTTTGCAACAAGACTAGTCCCAGAGCTAAGAGGTATGTCCTACGAGGAGAGGTTAAGGGAAATCAACCTGACGACACTGGAGGACAGGAGAGATAGGGGGGACATGATAACGACATACAAAATACTGAGGGGAATTGACAAGGTGGACAAAGACAGGATGTTCCAGAGTTTGGACACAGCAACAAGGGGACACAGTTGGAAGCTAAAGACACAGATGAATCACAGGGATGTTAGGAAGTATTTCTTCAGCCACAGAGTAGTCAGTAAGTGGAATAGTTTGGGAAGCGATGTAGTGGAGGCAGGATCCATACATAGCTTTAAGCAGAGGTATGATAAAGCTCACGGCTCGGGGAGAGTGACCTAGTAGCGATCAGTGAAGAGGCGGGGCCAGGAGCTCGGACTCGACCCCCGCAACCTCAACTAGGTGAGTACAACTAGGTGAGTACACACACACACACACACACACACACACACACATATATATGCACACACACACAGGAGCTGTGATCCGACCCCTGCAACCACAAATAGGTGAGCACACACACATGCACTAGGTGGACAGAGACAAGATGTTCCAGAGATGAGACACAACAACAAGGGGTCACAACTGGAGTTGAAAACTCAAATGAGTCATAAGGATGTTAGGAAGTATTTCTTCAGCCGCAGAGTTGTCAGGAAGTGGAACAATCTGGAGAGTGATGTAGTGGAAGCAGGATCCATACATAGCTCTAAGAAGAGGTATCATACAGCTCATGGAGCAGGGAAAGAGTGGACCTAGTAGCGACCAGTGAAGAGGCGGGGCCAGGAGCTGTTGCTCAAGTAACAGTAACTCCAGAAATGCTGGAAGCATATCCTCGTTACTCAAGTAACAGTAACACCAGCACTGCTGGAAGTATATCCTCGTTACTCAAGTAACAGTGACACCAGTACTGCTGGAAGTATATCCTCGTTACTCAAGTAACAGTAACACCAGCACTGCTGGAAGTATATCCTCGTTACTCAAGTAACAGTGACTCCAGTACTGCTGGAAGTATACCCTCGTTACTCAAGTAACAGTAACACCAGTACTGCTGGAAGTATATTCTCGTTACTCAAGTAACAGTAACACCAGTACTGCTGGAAGTATATCCTCGTTACTCAAGTAACAGTAACACCAGTACTGCTGGACGTATATCCTCGTTACTCAAGTAACAGTAACACCAGTACTACAGGAAGTATATCCTCGTTACTAAAGTAACAGTAACACCAGTACTGCTGGAAGTATATCCTCGTTACTCAAGTAACAGTAACACCAGTGCTGCTGGAAGTATATCCTGGTTACCCAAGTAACAGTAACACCAGTAATGCTGGAAGTATACCCTCGTTACTCATGTAACGGTAAGTTACCGTTACCGTCGGTAACACCAGTACTGCTGGAAGTATATCCTCGTTACTCAAGTAACAGTGACACCAGTACTGCTGGAAGTATATCCTTGTTACTCAAGTAACAGTAACACCAGTACTGCTTGAAGTATATCCTCGTTACTCAAGTAACAGTAACACCAGTACTGCTGGAAGTATATCATCGTTACTCAAGTAACAGTAACACCAGTACTGCTGGAAGTATACCCTCGTTACTCAAGTAACAGTAACACCAGTACTGCTGGAAGTATATCCTCGTTACTCAAGTAACAGTAACTCCAGTACTGCTGGAAGTATATCCTCGTTACTCAAGTAACAGTAACACCAGTACTGCTGGAAGTATATCCTCGTTACTCAAGTAACAGTAACACCAGTACTGCTGGAAGTATATCCTCGTTACTCAAGTAACAGCAACACCAGTACTGCTGGAAGTATATCCTCGTTACTCAAGTAACAGTAACACCAGTACTGCTGGAAGTATATCCTCGTTACTCAAGTAACAGTAACACCAGTACCGCTGGAAGTATATCCTCGTTACTCAAGTAACAGTAACTCCAGTACTGCTGGAAGTATATCCTCGTTACTCAAGTAACAGTAACTCCAGTACTCCTGGAAGTATGTCCTCGTTACTCAAGTAACAGTAACTCCAGTACTGCTGGAAGTATATCCTAGTTATTCAAGTAACAATAACACCAGTACTGCTGGAAGTATATCCTCGTTACTCAAGTAACAGTAACTCCAGTACTGCTGGAAGTATATCCTCGTTACTCAAGTAACAGTAACTCCAGTACTGCTGAAAGTATGTCCTCGTTACTCAAGTAACAGTAACACCAGTACTGCTGGAAGTATATCCTAGTTATTCAAGTAACAATAACACCAGTACTGCTGGAAGTATATCCTAGTTATTCAAGTAACAATAACACCAGTACTGCTGGAAGTATATCCTAGTTATTCAAGTAACAATAACACCAGTACTGCTGGAAGTATATCCTAGTTATTCAAGTAACAATAACACCAGTACTGCTGGAAGTATATCCTAGTTATTCAAGTAACAATAACACCAGTACTGCTGGAAGTATATCCTAGTTATTCAAGTAACAATAACACCAGTACTGCTGGAAGTATATCCTAGTTATTCAAGTAACAATAACACCAGTACTGCTGGAAGTATATCCTAGTTACTCAAGTAACAATAACACCAGTACTGCTGGAAGTATATCCTAGTTATTCAAGTAACAATAACACCAGTACTGCTGGAAGTATATCCTCGTTACTCAAGTAACAGTAACACCAGTACTGCTGGAAGTATTCAGCTATATTATATAACATATATAAGATATATTTTATAGCATTTATAACATATATAACATATACGAGTAACCTGGTGTATATAATAACAAAGTTCATTCAACAATATATATCTGTCCATCAACTGCCTCATCTCCTTCCCATGAAAATTTTACCCACTGTCCCTTATTCTGAAAAACCCCTCCCACACCCCTCCCACACCCCTCCCACACCCCTCTCACACCCCTCCCACACCCCTCCCACCAGAGAATGTCCTTCGTTAAACCATACCCCCGGCCGGGATTGAACCCGCGGTCATAGAGTCTCAAAACTCCAGCCAGTTTTGAGACTCTATTACCGCGGGTTCAATCCCGGCCGGGGGTATGGTTTGGTTGCAATCGTGTCATTACGATTTCTTAAGTAATGTCCTTCGTTCCACACCCCTCCCACCAGTACTCTTTCCCCTCCCACATTATGCTCCCTTCCCCCAGTACACTCCCCTCCCCCAGTACACTCCCTCTTCCCCAGTACACTCCCTTCCCCCAGTATGCTCCCCTCCCCAAGTACACTCCCCTCCCCAAAATGTTTCCCTCCCCACCACACTCCCCCTCCCTCAGTATGCTTCCCTCCCCCATTACGCTGCTCCTTCCCCAGTACGCTTCTCCTTCCCCAGGAGCCACACGAGAGACAAGGAATAATTCAATTTCCCCAGAATTAAGCCCCCCCGGCAGGCCATAACCCAGGGGGCAGCGCCCCCACTTTATTTCTGAATTAATTTTCTTGCGCAAGATTAAAAGTTAGAGGAAGAACCCTAGGAAGGTTGTTAAGGGGTAGTTAGAACCCCAGAGAAGGGGTGAGGGGCTGCTAAGGATGAGGGGAGGGCGGTGTCAGGGGATGAGAGAAAGAGTGCCATAGAATGTAGGGTATATATATATATATATATATATATATATATATATATATATATATATATATATATATATATATATATATATATATATATATATATATATATATATATATATATATATATATTATGATTAAAATTAAAACAATCGTCCTCAAAGATTTGTTAAGCTATACCATGAATTAAGGAAAGATCCTGGACTTCACCTTACGAAGGCTAAGCAAACGCGATAATAATTATGGACAAGGTAGATTATAGGGGAAAAGTAACATATTATTAGAAAACAGGGGAAATGACATGCTTCTTAAGCCGTAATGGCCTTTAAACATCTTATCAAGAGCAGCAGGTATCAGACGCAGCTGTCACCTGATCATCGGTCATACATCCCCCAGTCTGGTATAAACCTTGGTAATAAATACCGACAAGTTGGTTTAGAAAGACACGTAAGCAAACACTATAACATATTTATTAGAAAACGTTTCGGTCCTGGGACCTTGATCACTTCTAACATACAGAGGTAGAAAGACATTATATATATAGGCGGAGAGTGAGATGTGACGCACGTGACCTGAGGAATGTCATAAGAACATAAGAATGGAGGAACACTGTAGAAGGCCTACTGGCCCATGCGAGGTTGTTTTGATAAGGACCTGCCTCGCATGGGCCAGTAGGCCTTCTACAGTGTTCCTCCATTCTTATGTTCTTATGACATTCCTCAGGTCACGTGCGTCACATCTCACTCTCCGCCTATATATATAATGTCTTTCTACCTCTGTATGTTAGAAGTGATCAAGGTCCCAGGACCGAAACGTTTTCTAATAAATATGTTATAGTGTTTGCTTACGTGTCTTTCTAAACCATCCCCCAGTCTCTACCCGAGATGTTTGTCCTCATTATACACAGCTCGCTCCTGAGTTGGTCTAAAGCATCATTCATTACCTTCATTTTTATTCTCTCTGCGGATTTCCAAGGCGTGCAGCCGTGAGGCCTGGTCATGGACCAGGCCTCGGGGGGCGTTGACCCCTGAAACATCATCTATGCAAAACCTCAGTGTCCATAAAAGGGCCTGAAATCTGGAACACTGCCACTGTTTGCTGATTCAGTGGGACGTTTGGTTTCGCTGGTGTTTTCGTTGGGGTCCACTGGCGGTGTTTTTTAGCACAGAAATACTGTGCTAAAGACTTACACTACCATCCTCTTGCTTACTGGTCTCTTAAAACTTTCACTCATCTTCTTGGTTATCTTTCTCCAGTAATCTTCCATCACTCGTAAGACTTGAGTGCAGCCACATTCCACTTTTAAGATAAAGTTCTCACATGACCCTTGCTTTCTTTCTTAGCTCTACCCTTGCTTTGTTTCTTAGCTCTACCCTTGCTTTGTTTCTTAGCTCTACCCTTGCTTTGTTTCTTAGCTCTACCCTTGCTTTCTTTCTTAGCTCTACCCTTGCTTTCTTTCTTAGCTCTACCCTTGCTTTCTTTCTTAGCTCTACCCTTGCTTTGTTTCTTAGCTCTACCCTTGCTTTGTTTCTTAGCTCTACCCTTGCTTTGTTTCTTAGCTCTACCCTTGCTTTGTTTCTTAGCTCTACCCTTGCTTTCTTTCTTAGCTCTACCCTTGCTTTCTTAGCTCTACCCTTGCTTTCTTTCTTAGCTCTACCCTTGCTTTCTTTCTTAGCTCTACCCTTGCTTTCTTTCTTAGCTCTACCCTTGCTTTCTTTCTTAGCTCTACTCTTGCTTTCTTTCTTAGCTCTACCCTTGCTTTCTTAGCTCTACCCTTGCTTTCTATTGCTCTTTCCGTTCCTGACAAGTTTATTCTCGTCTTCAGTCCTCTAACTTTTCTTGGGGTTATCCTAGGTAATTTACGCATTTGTTATTGTGATGATAATTTGTGTAACTGTATTTATGTGTACCTGTACCTAAATGTCCCGTACCTCGATTGCTAGCGCAATCAGCTTTCCCACTGAGGTCCACGGTTTGATCCCCGGTACGCCTGAAAACATTAGGACGCGTTTCCTAAGATACCTGCTGTCCCTGTTCACCTAGCAGTAAAGTATATGGGTACCTGGGTGTTAGTGGACTGGTGTTGGTCGCATCCTGGGTACAAAATTGACCTAATTTACCCGAAATGCTCTGCATGACAAGGGGCTTTCTATATAGCAGTATGTCATTGATTTCATCTGTGGTCTGTATTACAGATTACAGTACATGTACATGTACAAGGTATACAGACTCTGTATACCTTGTACATGTACTTCTAGAAGTAAAGATATTATTATTACTCTGGACAATCGGTCGTGGCGGCATGCATCAACTCCTAGGTTTACAAAATGTCTGTTGTTGTTGACTCAGGTGACGGGCAGGTGGGTGTCTGATGGTCTTAGTTTAAGCAAATATGTAAGATAAGATAAGATTAGATTTCGTTCGGATTTTTAACCCCGGAGGGTTAGCCACCCAGGATAACCCAAGAAAGTCAGTGCGTCATCGAGGACTGTAACTTATTTCCATTGGGGTCCTTAATCTTGTCCCCCAGGATGCGACCCACACCAGTCGACTAACACCCAGGTACCTATTTGCTGCTAGGTGAACAGGACAACAGGTGTAAGGAAACGTGTCGAAATGTTTCCACCCGCCGGGAATCGAACCCGGGCCCTCCGTGTGTGAAGCGGGAGCTTTAGCCACAAATACAGTTACATAGATTATCATACATAGCAGCATATGTGTAGAGAACCTGGGATAACCCAAAAAAGTCAGAGGTCCATCCACCCTAAGAAGGAACTTGTTATTTTAGTTCCTCCTTCCAGAGGAAACTTTATTTCTTGCATAGTTCCTGCCCAAATTTGGGCTACCGGAAAACAGGTCTCCCCATTGGAAATAATGATAAACGATAAAGTTTATTTCCAGCAAGTATGGTTTACACGTGTTTCAGAGAAAGATGAAATTCTTGACATAATTTGTAATAAAACCCTGGTTATGTAGACTACTTTGGGCAACCTTACAACAGTCTTAAGTTTCCCCTAAGTTCTCTGCATAAAGAATCTAAATTTAAATCTTTAACTTATAACTAATACTGTCACTTTTTGCAAGCAATTTGTTGGAAGTTTTAGTAAAACAAATCCGGGAACGAGAGTTTGAACCCATTAGGACTTGCTGTCTATGTTCATCTATCAGTAAAATAGGCACCTGGGTGTTAGTTGACTGGTGTGGGTCGCATCCTGGGACAAAATTAATCTAATTTTCCCGAAATGCTCTGCATAACGATGAGGCCTGGCCTCAGACCGGGCTGCAGGGGGCGTTGACCCCCGAAATCCTCTCCAGGTAAACTCCGGGTAATAACAAGGGGCTTTCTATATAGTAGTATGTCACTGATATCAGCTATGGTCTGTATACCTTGTACATGTACTTGTAGAAATATAACCTCAAAACTCACAGACCAGTGCATTAACCACTGGACCAGGTGGCTCTAAATAACATTCATCCAACTAGGTATATTTCTGTACTCCAGAGAGAGGACTCACTGCCATGGGTTCAGTACCCACAACGTTCTACGAGTTGGTTACTGTCGTGCTATTACAGTTCTTTTAAGAAAAGTAATTTGCCCTAACGTTTGTGGAGGTTATTACAGATGTTGGAAAAACTGAAATATTGATCCAAATTTCGGATTACTACCCAGGAAGTACAATAAATAGCAATCGCTACATTTTCCCAGTGAAAACAGGGCCCCCTGACAAAAAAAGTGTCAGGGGCCCAAGACTGTTCAGCTGCCTCCCAGCATACATTATACACCTGGCTGTCTTCAAGACCCACTTACATACTTACTTACCTAGGTAATCTATACATATGTACTATGTATGATAATTTCTGTAATTCTATTTATGTCTACTTGTACCTAAATAAACTTACAGTTGGTAGCGCACTTAGCTCACACACTGAGGTCTGTGGTTCGATTCCCGTACCGGGAATCGAACCACAGACACCTGCTGTCCATGTTCATCTAGCAGTAAGTATGTACCTGGGTGTTAGTGGACTGGTGTGGGTGGCATCCTGGGGGACAAAATTGAGGACCACAATGGAAATAAGTTAGGCAGTCCTGGATGACGCACTGACTTTCTGGGTTATCCTGGGTGGCTAACCCTCAGGGGTTAAAAATCCGAACGAAATCTTATCTTATCTTAAATAAATTGATAAGGCCTCTTAAATAGATGAGCATTGAGGTGCCTTAACAACCGTGACAACACCAGCTGATCGTCCTGTCACAGCCAGGAAGGACTCTTGGGATTGCAGACAGCTGTTAAGACGGCTAAACCAGCTGTTAGGAAGGATAAACCAGCTGTCAAGGAAGCCAAACCAGCTGTCAAGATTGCTGACAAGGCATTTATCGGGCAGGTCTGGCCATTATTCACTAGTGTGTAACTGAATTTCAAGCTCTTGGTCGTTCAAATGAGCCCCAGGGCCGTGTGACCCTTAAGGGTTTAGCGCTTAGTTATGGTTATAATAATAATATGGGGTCGTTAGTCCTTCCCCTTTTTCTTCAGAGCCAGTCAGTGGCTCTTGATCCAAGGCATTGGATCAAAAGCCATTTTATCAAACGTCATTATTCCCCATTGCCCAGGTGCTGTGTGACCCTCCCTTTGGGCTTAGCGCTTCCCCATGACTCATAATGACATATTGTATAAGTTACACAAAAGGCAGTTGTATACATTATACAATGTCATTGTATTAGACATAGTGTAAGTTTGACTTTCTTTTTTTCCATTTTATTTGTCGCTATATTTTGTGTGTAAGATAGAATACGTAGATTCAAAATATGTGGAAATTAATAATGTCCACAATTGCAAATAAAATTGAAAAACTAGGTTGCATTTTCCGAGGCTCGGTGTTCCATTGTTATATTCCTAATGCAGCACTCTTTGACCCTTGTGGGTTTAGTGCTTAGTTTTGATTGTAATAATAATAATAATAATATAGTCATAATGTATCTATGCAACTTCAAGACCGTTGTGAAAGTTGATGCCGTTCTTTGTAAAATATTTGTAGATTTCCCAAATATAGCTTATTTTTTTACTTTATTTGGCTTTCCAAGGTTAAATTTGCATACGTAAATATGATGTATGGAAATAAGTCACTTTTTTTTGGGTTATCCTGGTGGGTAATTTACACTATGTATGTGAACAGTATTTAGATAAGGCTAAAGAGGTCTTTGTGGCATTTATGGATTTGGAAAAGGCGTATGACAGGGTGGATAGGGGGGCAATGTGGCAGATGTTGCAGGTGTATGGTGTAGGAGGTAGGTTACTGAAAGCAGTGAAGAGTTTTTACGAGGATAGTGAGGCTCAAGTTAGAGTATGTAGGAAAGAGGGAAATTATTTCCCAGTAAAAGTAGGCCTTAGACAAGGATGTGTGATGTCACCGTGGTTGTTTAATATATTTATAGATGGGGTTGTAAGAGAAGTAAATGCGAGGGTCTTGGCAAGAGGCGTGGAGTTAAAAGATAAAGAATCACACACAAAGTGGGAGTTGTCACAGCTGCTCTTTGCTGATGGCACTGTGCTCTTGGGAGATTCTGAAGAGAAGTTGCAGAGATTGGTGGATGAATTTGGTAGGGTGTGCAAAAGAAGAAAATTAAAGGTGAATACAGGAAAGAGTAAGGTTATGAGGATAACAAAAAGATTAGGTGATGAAAGATTGAATATCAGATTGGAGGGAGAGAGTATGGAGGAGGTGAACGTATTCAGATATTTGGGAGTGGACGTGTCAGCGGATGGGTCTATGAAAGATGAGGTGAATCATAGAATTGATGAGGGAAAAAGAGTGAGTGGTGCACTTAGGAGTCTGTGGAGACAAAGAACTTTGTCCTTGGAGGCAAAGAGGGGAATGTATGAGAGTATAGTTTTACCAACGCTCTTATATGGGTGTGAAGCGTGGGTGATGAATGTTGCAGCGAGGAGAAGGCTGGAGGCAGTGGAGATGTCATGTCTGAGGGCAATGTGTGGTGTGAATATA
The DNA here is from genome assembly GCF_038502225.1 of Cherax quadricarinatus. Lineage (NCBI taxonomy): Eukaryota > Metazoa > Arthropoda > Malacostraca > Decapoda > Parastacidae > Cherax > Cherax quadricarinatus. The sequence continues at coordinate 6,830,226 of NC_091302.1, read as the reverse complement.
ATGCAGAGAATTCGTAGTTTGGAAGTTAGGAGGAGGTGCGGGATTACCAAAACTGTTGTCCAGAGGGCTGAGGAAGGGTTGTTGAGGTGGTTCGGACATGTAGAGAGAATGGAGCGAAACAGAATGACTTCAAGAGTGTATCAGTCTGTAGTGGAAGGAAGGCGGGGTAGGGGTCGGCCTAGAAAAGGTTGGAGAGAGGGGGTAAAGGAGGTTTTGTGTGCGAGGGGCTTGGACTTCCAGCAGGCATGCATGAGCGTGTTTGATAGGAGTGAATGGAGACAAATGGTTTTTAATACTTGACGTGCTGTTGGAGTGTGAGCAAAGTAACATTTATGAAGGGATTCAGGGAAACCGGCAGGCCGGACTTGAGTCCTGGAGATGGGAAGTACAGTGCCTGCACTCTGAAGGAGGGGTGTTAATGTTGCAGTTTAAAAACTGTAGTGTAAAGCACCCTTCTGGCAAGACAGTGATGGAGTGAATGATGGTGAAAGTTTTTCTTTTTCGGGCCACCCTGCCTTGGTGGGAATCGGCCAGTGTGATAAAAAAAAAAAAAAAAAAAGTATGATAATTGTATTTGTGTGTTCCTGTGTCTAAATAAAATTACTTACGTTTGTATTTCTACATCACCTATGCACTTTCAAAGCAGTTTTAAAACTGTAGGTAGGTATCTTTACTTCTGAAACATTTTACTTGCACAATAGACTTCAGCTGAATTCAGTTGAATACAATAGACTTCAGTTGACTACAGAGGTGATGAAATATGTAGACAGCAGAAGCAGGGGTGAGGTAAAGATATGATCAGCCCATTTCCATTTGAAATAAAAATAGTTAACTACTGCACATATCTTATTTATCTATTTAAAAGTAATGGAAATGAGTCACTTTGTCTTTTTTTTTTTTTGGGGGGGGGTTATCCTAGGTAATTTACAATATGTATGGTGATTGTACTTACGTGTATTTGTACCTAAATAAACCTACTTGTATTTATTTTCACCAGGGATTAGGTCCCTCAAGTCTCCCTGACAGGTGGTGTCAGGGAGGCCAGATGATGCTATCAAACTGCATTGGCTGGTTTGGTTGAAAGCCAAATGCTAAACTAATCACTAATTTATAGCTCAAAAATAACAAATAGGGCACTGTAAAAAAACTGCTGCATGTGCTTTATTGCACATCTCAAAAATATTTTAAAGAATTCAATTTTATTTATACAGTCCTCATTTCTACTATATTTTTTTCCTTATTGCAGCCTTATTTAAAAAAGAATTCTACAGTGCATTTTATTTTAAATACAGGAAGTCTTCAAGTAACGAACACACTGGGGGTCTTTTATACTGTGTATAATCATAATATAATAATAATGTACACAATAACGATATTATACACAATACGGAAGATTCTCAACGTGTTTGTAAGTCGAGGACTTACTGTACGTGTGCCTTATCTTTGCAGGGTTGGATGTGGGCTGCTGGTGTTGCAGGATTGCTAGTTACCTTGTTTGTGAGTGCAGCATGGGGCTGGGGCAGAGAAGGAGGGAGCTTAGGGGTGGTACTCCCCTTTTCTCTGATTATTGGAGGCATTTCAGCCATGGTTCTTGGGGCCACCCTCACTGTTGCAGCGTATGTGATGCTGTCGGCTAAACACCAGGTTACAGTCCGTGTTCCTCCGGAGATATCTGCCCTTCATGCACTTATTTCGGTTAGTTGGATTTTCTGCTTTCTTGTGCGGTTTATTTGTATATTGTTCCAGTCATGGTATTGTGCTCTTTGTTCTTTAACTTTCTAAGCATTACAAATTAAATTAATTTATAGTGCATTTTTTTTTTAAATTGAATTATAATGAAATATCACATATTATAAATGCTTTTCATGTGCAACGTAAATTCGAATGCACTTTTTCAACTGCATTTATAACAAGGCACACTGTATAGAGGAGTTTATAAGAGAGTGGACTGTATTACATTACTTAACCCTTTGAGGGTTTCGGACGTACTAGTACGGCTTATGACCCAGGGTTTTTGACGTACTAGTACGCCTAAATTCTAGCGCCCTCAAATCTAGTGGGAGAAAGCTGGTAGGCCTTCATATGAAAGAATGGGTCTATGTGGTCAGTGTGCACAGTCTAAAAAAAATCCTGCAGCACACAGTGCATAATGAGAAAAAAAAAACTTTGACCATTTTTTTGGAATAAAACAGCGACTTTGCACTGTATTTTCGTATGATATTTATTGTTGTATTCTAGTTTTCTTGGTCTCATTTTATAGAATGGAAGACATATTACAGAAATTGAGATGATTTTGACTGGTTTTACAATGAAAGATACCTTGAAATTGAGATCAAAGTAGCAGAAATGTTCGATTTTTACCAAATTTCAAAAGTAAACAAATTGTGCCAAGCGTGCAATACACGTCAACTGGTGAGTCTAATATTCTTTCACAAGTGCACCAATAATATTTATACTATTTTTTACACTAATGCAGTAGTCTGCATAACAGTAAATCTTATATTTTTTGTGAGAATAAAAATTCAAAGTGGAAAGCAAAAGAATATAAGAGGGGCCTTGAGACGTGACTAATGACCAGAGGAAATGTCATTTTAGTGCCAGGAATGTCTTTCTTGTTTATTCTGGACCCTATTCGGAAATTGGCATCTTTTGAAATTTGTGTGAAATTGGCAAAATTGCTAAATTCTGACCACTGTACTGGATAGTTAAATTTCATAAATGGATGGTTTCTTGCACCCATTCGATAGGAAGAATGGAGTTCTAGCGAAATATTCATGTTTTTTGTCGACTAGTACAGTGGAATTGGCCGAAAATGGGGCTCAAAGTGGGCAAAATCGCCGATGCGTAAACATCGCCAAGACCGCTAACTTTGCGAAAGCATAATTCCGTAAGTTTTCCATCAAATTTCAAACTTTTGGTGTCCTTATGATCGGGAAAAGATTCTCTATCTTTTCATAAGAGAAAATAATTTTTTTTTTTTTAAATTTGGCCGACCCTGAGAACGAGTTTCGGAGAGGGCCTGTCGACCCTCAAAGGGTTAAATGAGGAATTCTGTAATACAGTACATTATTTTATGCCAACCAGTTTTATAAATAAAATGTCCTGTTTTCTTTGAAAAAATGAAAGAGAATACCCTTGCCAAGATAGGTGATTTAAATAAAAAAAACATGATCTTTATAAGGTGGTAATGTAATATTAACTACAGAGATGCATTATACTGTAAACCATTATTATAATACATGTTGCTGTATGACCCATAAGAGTTTAGTGCATGCTTTGAATGCAGCAGCTGTAATAATTAATAATACAGTGGACCCTCAGCTAATGATGGCATCAGCTAACGTTAAATCCAGCTAACGATACATTTTAACGCAAAAATTTTGCCTTGGCTAACGCTAAAAAACTCGCCCAATGCGATTCGTTCGAGACGCGTCCACGTGTGGCCTGAGCGCGCCTCAGTTGTCCTGTGGGTGCCAATGTTTACAAGCCAGCCAGTGCGGTTGCATCCACGCATACAATCGGAACATTTCATATTATCACAGCATTTTTAGTGATTGTACCTGCAAAATAAGTCACCATGGGCCCCAAGAAAGCTTCTAGTGCCAACCCTGTGATAAAAAGGGTGAGAATTAGTATGGAAATTAAGAAAGATTTTGAAGGGTTTGAGCCTAACCCTGAGACACCTATGCCAGTTATGGAATCCATTGTGCCTACTTCAAAGATTAAGGAAATGTGTGCAAAGTGGGTTGAACTGCAAACCTTTATGGATGAAAATCACCTTAACACAGCTATTGCAAGCCATGCTGGTGACTATTACAATGGCAATGTTGTGGCCCATTTTAGGCAAATCTTAAAGGAACGGGAGGTACAGACCTCTATTGACAGATTTGTTGTGCGACAGAGGTCCAGTGACTCTCAAGCTGGTCCTAGTGGCATTAAAAGAAGAAGGGAAGTAGCCCCAGAAAAGGACTTGATACCTCAAGTCCTAATGGAAGGGGATTCCCTTTCTAAACATTAACAACTTCCACACTCTCCCCTCCTCCCATCCCATCAATCATCACCAGATCTTCAATAAAGGTAAGTGTTAGTTTGTGTGTATTAAAATTAATATTTCATGTGGTAAAATTTTTTTTTTTTTATACTTTGGGGTGTCTTGCACGGATTAAATTGATTTCCATTATTTCTTATGGGGAAAATTAATTCAGCTAACGATAATTTCAGCTAACGATGAGCTTTCAAGAACAGATTAATATCATTAGCTGAGGGTCCACTGTATTAATAATCTTTGTTTCTTAAATTTAGTAATTTCACAAAAGGAGTTAATAATAATAATATATTACTCATTGGCTGACTCCCACCAAGGTAGGGTGACCTGAAAAAGAAAAAAAACTTAATGTTGCTTCTTTTTACATTTTGTAATTTATACAGGGGATAATAATAATAATAATAATAATAATAATAATAATAATAATAATATAATGGATATGCTGTCGGAGTGTGAGCGAGGTAACCTTCATACAGGGATTCAGGGAAAAACCGGTTAACCGGACTTGAGTCCTGGAGGTGGCAAGGGCAGTGCCTGCACTTTGAAGTGGGAGGTGGGTAATGTTGCAGTCAGAGGGGCAGTCTGAGTGTGGTGTCAACACACTTCTTGAAAGATGGCAGTTGAATGAATGTTGGTGAAGGTGTCTTTTTTGGGTCAGCCTGCCTTGGTGGGGGATGGTCCTTGAGGTAACAAAAAAAATATTAACAGTTCATTCTGTACCATGCATGTAATTCCTTTAAAGGAGTGCCTTTTTGCTGGCAAAAGGCTCTGGAACCAAGGAATTAGAGCAGTCCTCCCTTTCCAGGGTCAAACCCAATTATCTCATTTCCTAGACACTACAGGTGGTCCTCGACTGACAATAGGGTTACGTTCTGACAAACCCATCGTAAGTCAAAAATTTCTTAAGTCGAATGTGAATATGATATGATAAATAAGTGAATATCTACTGTCACTGAATAAGTAAATAAATAAATAATTACTTTAACTAACTGAATACCAGTATTGAAAAGTAAATAAATGAATACAAGTTACAGACTTTCTGTCTTCATGCTGGGTAATTATTTTAAGTTTCATCTCCAAAGTAATTGCTTTTTGCACCATTGTAAAGTCAAAATATCATAAGTCTAATTAACCATTGTAAGTTGAGGAGCACCTGTATGTGACCCCTATGAGTGCAGCACTTTCCTATGAATAAAATATTAATAATGTTCAGGCACTAACAGCAGTGCTATTAATACAGATATTACTTTACTAATTCAGAATGTCCGTTGCGATGCGGAAAGTTCCCTTCCAACAAGACATGGGGCTGTCATTAGCCGGAAAATTGACAGTGCCATTAACGAGTTGATCGATGGATTCATCGAGAACGATGTAATCCCATGGTATAAAAACTTAGTTAATGAGACTACCCCAAGTACTGAGGCCCTCAGGTGAGTACAGTAGCAATATTATGATAGTCATATACAGTGTATATATTTAAAAGTATGTATTCTTACCATTTAATATCTTTAGTTGTCACGCTTGCCAGAACTACTAAGACATTTGGTTCTCTGTATCCTTGATGCCAGGGAAGAGAACTTTTTAAGAGCATAACATAAGAAAGGAGGGACACTGCAACAGGCCTACTGGCCCATACTAGGCAGGTCCTTCTCAAACCAAAACCCACTAACCAAAATATTTGCCCAACCTATTTTCCATGCTTCCCATGGAATAAACTTTGATAACCCTATTAACTCATATGCAAATCCCACCCAAATCCAACCCCTCTCTCTCGTGTATTTAATAACCTAAATTTGAAACTATCAATTTTTCCCTTCCTTGAATCAAATCTGATTCTTTCCCATTACCCTGGCACTGTGTGACCCATATGGGTTTAGCATTTCTCCATAATAGTAATAATAATAATAATAATAATAATAATAATAATCATACTCTTCTGAAGAGACTTGCATAGTGTCTCTTGTATTTCTTCAAAAGTATGTTTCTTCTGCTAATCCTTATAAGGGTACCTTGATTCTGGTGAAGGGCTCTTGATCCAAGAAATTGGAGCCCTTTTCCCCTACCTTGGATCAAATCTAATTCTCTTATTCTCCTGCATGACTGTGGGTTTAGCATGCTCCCTAAACCCTAAGGAAAGTGCCCATGTGCCAGTGAGGAGCTCTTCATCCAAGGAATTGGATTGATCATCTTCTTGGATCAAACCTGAATATATCTCATTCTCCCAGGCTCAATATGACCACTGTGGGTTTAGTGCTTTTCCCCTGAATAAAATGGATTAAGAAAATGCATTTTCCTAGTACTGGAAGGCCCCACTTATGCAGCAGGTTTAGTTCTGGGCTACTGCTGTAAAATGAAAATCACTGTAAAGTGAATCAGCCTTTGTTTCACTCTCAAACACATATTAAAACCTGATAGCATGTTTACACTGTCATATACAATTAAATGAGCAATATAGCTAGGCCTAAAAAATGCACATACAGTAGGGCCCCACTTACACGGCAGGTTAGGTTCCAGGCTATTGCTGGAAAGCAGAATGCCATTTTTTCCACTTATAAATGCATATAAATGCCAGACAATTAGTTTACACTAACTTATATTAAGTTAGTAATAGAACTAGGCATTAAAAAACACAATAAAAAGTAAAATACATACAAAGTATGTACATTCATTACTTACTTTAAAATATTTGTAGTCTTAATGTAGGGCAAGAGGTGAGTAGTACTTATTTGTAGGAAGTCAGGTGTAGGTACCCCGGCTCCCCATCCCAAACTTAATACGTATACGATATTTAAAGCAGCCCAGAGAGATAAAATACACATGCAGTACACTCATTACAGTATTTACCTTAAACTATGTGTAGTCTTAATGTTGGACAAGAGGCAAGTAGTATTTATTTGTAGGAAGTCAGGCATAGGTAGCCGGTAGATGTAGGTATGTAGTCCACCTGGGCTACATACCTACACCTACCTACATAGCTACACGATAATTAATGCGGCCCAAAGCCACATTATTACCATTGACATACCATGTTCACCGAGTTTAATCGTTTCTAACAACTACCTTTAGATGCCATCATAAACAAAGGGAGAAGTAATGAATAATTCATGCCGAGAATTGTAAACAAAAGCGTTATTTGTTAAGGGGAGCGAGTGGGCCAACGCAGATTTATACATGTTTACTCTGGTGCTGGACCAGAGAAGATGTAATGTTTTCCCTCTGCCTGACAACCACCCCTCCATAGCATATAAACATAGCATGTATATATGCTATGTAACATGTTTCTTATATAATTTTGAAGAAAATGTCGTAGATGGATTAATGAAAATGTCAATATTAATGTAAAATAAGATATTTAACGTGCCCAAGAGTGATTATTATTACGTATTACTATTATTACTGTGGCATTAAGACTAAAAGGACACTCTTAGTGATTTTAATGTGTATCTGCATGCCAGCACAGTGTGTAAGTATATTTAGGTACAGGCACATATAAGTATAATTATTAGAGTACATATAAAATATGCAGTAACTTTAAAACACTTGAAATTTTGGAAAGTTTCCAGACACAGTAGAGAGATGTGCTCATGGAGAATGTAAGAAAACTGGGTGACGTGTGCTGTATTAGAAAGACTGCTCGCCGTATAGAGTTTTGGTCATGATTTGAAATCGCCGTATTAACAGAACGTTGTAAGGCAAAATGCCGTAAAGCAGGGCCCTACTATACAGTATACACAGTACTTTCCTTGAAATATTTTCATCCTTAACTTATAGTGAGTGGTGAATATATTTATTGAAAACCGTTGTATTAACAAAATACCGTAAAGCGAAGTGCTGTACAGCAGGGCCTACCTGTATATCCATTCCGTGAAACACTCCAGTATGAGAACGTAGTTCATCCTTGCACCGGTCTCTGTAATATTAACTCAGTATTGGAAACAATGACTGGAAAAGATAATATGAATGCATACTACTGAAGGTGGCCTCGGAATGAGGCTGATATATTCACTTTGTCTTTCTAATTACCTCTCCAGATAGGGGAGTTTGTATGTAGTGATGTACATCTCAGCAGTGTGCTAGTACTAGTGGTAGTGGTGAAGGCAAGACAGATGTTGTACGAAAAGTTTTTTATCGTGTTTTACTACGTGGAGCTTTATCTAGTCAGGACTTGATGAAGCTTTACACGGAGTGAAACAGTCCCAATATAAACTTATTCAGCACTGTGTGTGTGTTTTAATCACCATTTTCCTTCAAGGAGGGCTCCTTGATACAGGTACTCCTCAGCTTACTTTCTGATGAACCCATCATAACTTGAAAATATTGTAAGTCGAATATGAATATATGATAAATAAATAAATATCTAACTGCTGTCACTGTATATGTAAATAATTACTGTAACAGTTACTGTATTGATAAGTAAATAAATGAATGCAAGTTTATACTATCAAATTTTAATGACTACTAAATAACAAAAAGGCACAATACCGTGACTGGAACAATACACAACCTGCACATAGGAGAGGGGACCTTACGATGATGTTTTGGTCCTACTTTGTAAATGGTCCAAGTCAGACCAAAACGTCGTCATAAGCTCCTCTCTCCTATGTGCAGATTATTTGTGTTTTGGTAACTACTGAGTGTGCATTGCTATCGCACCATCATAGTCAAAATATCATAGGTCGAGCCATCATGAAGGAAGGAGCATCTGTACCGGTAAGAGATTCTTGATCTAGAGAATTGGACCTGTGCTCCAATTTCTTGGCTCAGACGTGAATCCCTTCCATTCCACTCAGGTGCAGTATAACCCCTACAAGTTTAGTGTTCCCCCATAAATGTAATAATAAGCCTTCCATGTGCTGATATGCTATAATTTTATCCCTGATTGCAGGAGCGTTTTGTGGTACAGTGTTGTGAACATTAATGAACGGTTGGCCCGTATGGACCACGTACGCTTTGTTACTGGCGGTGCAGTCAATTGTCTCACGCGTCATCTTGAGCACATCAAGATTGCTCAGGTTGCTGGGTAAGAATTTGAGGAGATATCTTCATTTGTCCTCACTGAGGCCTTTTTTTTTTCATATAAATGATAGAAATGATTTTCTTTGGTGTAAGGTAAGATTTGTTTTGATTTTTAACCTGGGATAGGGAGGGTTAGCCACCCAGGGTGACCTAAGAAAGTCAGTGTGTCATTCAAGACTGTCTTTTTTTTCATTGTGGTCTTTCAATTTTGTCCCCCAGGATGCCACCCAAACCAGTCGACTAACACCCAGGTACATGTACCTACTTACTGTTAGGTGAACAGGGACAGCAGGTGTAAGGAAACATGCCCAATGTTTCTACTTGGCTGGGGATTGAAACAAATTATCCTAATTTTAAATATAATTTCTCTCCAAATGACATGTTATGGTGAAAACTGAACTAAATTTTAACACATTGTGTTTCACAAGCTTGTCCTTCAAGTATGGTTGCCTTGAGGCTGGTGAAGGACTTGTAACCCAAGAAATTGGGGCTAAAATTTCCTTCCTAGGATCAAATTCATTTATCTTTCTGTCCCCAAGTACTGTATGACCATTGCAGGTTTAGTGCTAACCTTATGGTATCTGTGTATGGGGATCAACAAAAGGTAATCACCTTAAACCTGTTGTTATTTAACTAAAATCAGCTCCTATAATTTTTACTCATTCTGGCTCCAGACAACACACAGTAGATGTTTTCTTACACCCACTGTCCCCATTCACCTAGCAGGTAAGTAGGTACCTATGTGTTAGTCGACTGGCGTGGGTCACATCCTGGGAGACGAGATTGAGGACACCAATGGAAATAAGGCAGACAGTCCCTTGATGACACATTGCCTTTCTTGGGTTATCCTGGGTGGCTAACCCTCCAAGGTTAGAAATCCGAACAAAATCTTATGTTACCTCCCTTATTTAGATATTTAAATTTGCTTAACATATAAAATATTCACACTTTCTACTGTGCACACTATATCTACAGATTGATTTTTTTTTATTTTACTGCCAAAGCGGCTAGTTTATTGTGCACCCACCTGCAGGACCGTAACATTCCTAGACCACTTAAGAGTGCAGACTCTGTACTTACCACCTCCAGGATGCAAATCCAACTAACCTGTCTCCACTCATCTCTCTCAGATGCACTCACACAAGCCTGTTGCATGCAAGGTTAATAGTTATGTAACCAATAAAATACAGACTCTCCTCGCTTAGTGACGTACTCGTTTACCGATGCGTAATGAGAAAAAAACTTTGACCGTGTTTTTGGTTTAAAACAGCACTGTATTGGTTTGCACTGTATTTTCGTATGGTATTTATGATTGTATTCTAGTTTTCCTGGTCTTATTTATAGAATGGAAGACATGTTACAGAAATTGAGATGATTTTGATTGGTTTCATAATGAAAAGTACCTTGAAATTGAGCTCAAAGTAGCAAAAATGCTCGATTTTTGCCCAAGTTCAAAAGTAAACAAATCATGCCACACGTCCAATACACGTCAACTGGTGAATCTAATATTCTTTCACAAGTGCGCTGGTATTATTTATACTATTTCTACACTAATACAGTAGTCTGCATAACAGTAAATCTTATATTTTTTGTGAGAATAAAAATTCAAAGTGAAAAGCAAAAGAAATGTAAGAGGGGCGTGGGGATGTGACTAATGAATAGAGGAAATGTTATTTTAGTGCCAGAAATGTCTTTCTTGTTTATTCTGGACCCTATTTGGAAATTGGCATCTTTTGAAATTTGTGTGAAATTGGCAAAATTGCTAAATTCTGACCACGTTATTGGATGGTTGAAATCGGTAAATGGGTGGTTTCTTGTACTCATTCGATAGAAAAAATGGAGTTCTAGTGAAATAGTTATGATTTTTATCGACTAGTACACTGGAATTGGCCGAAAATAGGGCTCAAAGTGGGCAAAATCGCATATGCGTAAACATCGTTGAGACTGCTAACTTTGCGAGAGTATAATTCCATAAGTTTTCCATCAAATTTCATACTTTTGGTGTCATTATGATCGGGAAAAGATTCTCTATCTTTTCATGAGAAAAAATAATTTTCTTTTTTTTAAATTTGGGGGACCCTGAGAACAAGTCTCTGAGAGGACCTGGTGACCCTCAAAGGGTTAAAGCCTTATAGCTGACATAATAGAATACTCAATTCTCTTGGATTCATTGTAAATCGTCTAATGACCACATGTACTGGTATTGCCTTATTAATCTTAAGTTAATTTTAAGTTCGTCTGAAATGCTCTGCATATAAAGGGGTTTTTGGCATGTACACCCAACTATATTTCTTTGTATAAACATGTATCATGTCAAAATAAAATATTACTATTACTATTATTATTATATATATTTTTTTATTTATTTATTTATTTATTTTTTTTCAGTAAGTTGGCCTTCTCCCACCGAGGCAGGGTGACCCAAAAAGAAAGAAAATCCCCAGAAAGAAAATACTTTCATCATCATTCAACACTTCCACCTCACACATAATCACTGTTTTTGCAGAGGTGCTCAGAACACAACGGTTTAGAAGCATATACGTATAAAGATACACATCATATCCCTCCAAACCGCTAATATCCCAAACCTCTCCTTTAGAGTGCAGGCATTGTACTTCCCATTTCCAGGACTCAAGTCCGGTTATATAAAATAACCGGTTTCCCTGAATCCCTTCGCTAAATATTACTCTGCTCCCACTCCAACAGATCGTCAGGTCCCAAATACCACTCGTCTCCATTCACTCCTATCGAACACGCTCATGCACGCCTGCTGGAAGTCCAAGCCCCTCGCCCACGAAACTTCCCTTACCCCTTCCTTCATACATAAATAATGTATACATGTATTAGACTAATTTCCTTTAGTCTATTTATTACAATATGCAATACACTGTGGTATCAACATTTAAAAATATACTAAAAATGTTATAAATGGTGCAAAGGTGACATTAAAACAATATCAGAGATGGTTGACACAAACCCACTACCATTATAGTATGCTCCTCACTTTGCAAAGAATTCGTTTACTGACGTGGTTTTAGGAACAGAACTCCATCATTAAGTGATGAGAGGCTGTATAAGATTTCAGCAAAATTCAGAAACAAGAGATAAGTTGATTTTTCATTGCAGTGAAGCTCGAGGGGAGAGAGGTATATTCCACCTAGTTCCTCAGTTGTGTTCACCTGAGAGAGAGAGAAACTTCCTTCGGCTGGTGGCAGAGATGCTCATTTCTCGCTGCCTCCCATCAGAATACTCCCGATGTACACCACTGCGTACTCTACTCAAGGAACTCCTGGCTTGTAAAGGTTAGTTAATAAACTGATGCCCTTCTTTATACAATACAATGCAACTTTATTTCTTTTCTCCTGTGTTCAAAATATAGTTCACATGTAATAAAATATTTTTAAGCACCAAAGAAAGCTACCAGCATGTAGTTCATTTTGGACAGACTATTTCTAATGCTTACAGACTACTTATTAATTTTTTATTCTCATTCACACTGATAATAGATGATCTTGGGTTAAGCCTACACCACTTTTTCTTGCACTGAATGGTCCACACATTTTTAGAGTCTCACATAAATGTATATGTAATATCTTCTTTCAACAAACTGGTCGTATCCCACCAAGGCAGGATGGTCCAAAAAGAAAAATGAAAATTTCTCATTTTAAATTTAATAATGTATGCAGAAGGGATTATACATGTACATAATTTTTTTTTTCAACAAACCGGCCGTATCCCACCAAGGCAGGGTGGCCCAAAAAAGAAAAACGAAAGTTTTTCTTTTTAAATTTAGTAATGTATACAGGAGAAGGGGGTTACTAGCCCCTTGCTCCTGGCATTTTAGTCAGCTCTTACAACACGTATGGCTTATGGAGGAAGAATTCTGTTCCACTTCCCCGTGGAGATAAGAGGAAATAAACAAGAACAAGAACTAAAAAGAAAATAGAAGAAAACCCAGTGGGGCATGTATATATATGCTTGTACATGTATGTGTAGTGTGACCTAAGTGTAAGTAGAAGTAGCAAGACACCTGAAATCTTGCATGTTTATGAGACAGACAAAAACATGTACATAATATCATATCCAAATAATAATTATGAAACATCAAACTTCTAATGGTTTAACTACCCATTAATGAATTTGCAGACTAATTTTTTAACTGATTCTGAGTTGCTATTTCAATTAACCCAATAAGTAAGACACGCGTGCAGCAGTTAGGTATGTTTTGCCTACACAGTAGACTTCTTCATCTGAATACAGAAGAGGCAGCAGAAGCAGTAGAGATGTAAAGACGATGTATATAGTTCATCACCCTTCAAGACGTAGTTTTGAGGTGATTACATCTTAAAGGCTTCTGCTGCCTCCTCTGTATTTGACTGAAGAAGCCTACTGTGTAGGCAAAACATTTGAGATTAAAATTACCTAACTGTTGCACGCATGCCTTAATTATCAACTTGTCCATATTGTATATCATTATTATATTCACATCATTTGACCTCCATCTTTCTACTCATGTCCTTCCCTGAAAATTACCACCACCATTACCCACCCTGACTCTCTGTCAGGTGAAGCTGCAATGGGTTTTGCGCTTTTGATGAATATAGATATGCTGGTCATTAATGGATGGTACATCTAACCAATTTTCCTGGTTAGATGTACCATAAATCATAGAACAGGTGGGGCTCAGTACCCTGACAAGCAAGTTCTTAAGCTCGCAGGTCAGTGTGCAGTCATGCTATTGCAATTTGCTGAGGTCATGATTCACACCATATACTTTTACTACTACTAATAATAATAATCTTTATTTCTTCAAGTACGTACATGTACAAGGTATACAGGCCTAGCTGACATCAGTGACATCCTGCTCTAACAATAACAGTAACAATTTTTATTTTAGCATGATACATGTTTGTAGAGGGGCCACAGATATATCAGATCACTTTCTAGTTGTAGCTACACTGAGAGTAAAAGGTAGATGGGATACAAGGAGAATAGAAGCATCAGGGAAGAGAGAGGTGAAGGTTTATAAACTAAAAGAGGAGGCAGTTAGGGTAAGATATAAACAGCTATTGGAGGATAGATGGGCTAATGAGAGCATAGGCAATGGGGTCGAAGAGGTATGGGGTAGGTTTAAAAATGTAGTGTTAGAGTGTTCAGCAGAAGTTTGTGGTTACAGGAAAGTGGGTGCAGGAGGGAAGAGGAGCGATTGGTGGAATGATGATGTAAAGAGAGTAGTAAGGGAGAAAAAGTTAGCATATGAGAAGTTTTTACGAAGTAGAAGTGATGCAAGGAGGGAAGAGTATATGGAGAAAAAGAGAGAGGTTAAGAGAGTGGTGAAGCAGTGTAAAAAGAGAGCAAATGAGAGAGTGGGTGAGATGTTATCAACAAATTTTGTTGAAAATAAGAAAAAATTTTGGAGTGAGATTAACAAGTTAAGAAAGCCTAGAGAACAAATGGATTTGTCAGTTAAAAATAGGAGAGGAGAGTTATTAAATGGAGAGTTAGAGGTATTGGGAAGATGGAGGGAATATTTTGAGGAATTGTTAAATGTTGATGAAGATAGGGAAGCTGTGATTTCGTGTATAGGGCAAGGAGGAATAACATCTTGTAGAAGTGAGGAAGAGCCAGTTGTGAGTGTGGGGGAAGTTCGTGAGGCAGTAGGTAAAATGAAAGGGGGTAAGGCAGCCGGGATTGATGGGATAAAGATAGAAATGTTAAAAGCAGGTGGGGATATAGTTTTGGAGTGGTTGGTGCAATTATTTAATAAATGTATGGAAGAGGGTAAGGTACCTAGGGATTGGCAGAGAGCATGCATAGTTCCTTTGTATAAAGGCAAAGGGGATAAAAGAGAGTGCAAAAATTATAGGGGGATAAGTCTGTTGAGTATACCTGGTAAAGAGTATGGTAGAGTTATAATTGAAAGAATTAAGAGTAAGACGGAGAATAGGATAGCAGATGAACAAGGAGGCTTTAGGAAAGGTAGGGGGTGTGTGGACCAGGTGTTTATAGTGAAACATATAAGTGAACAGTATTTAGATAAGGCTAAAGAGGTCTTTGTGGCATTTATGGATTTGGAAAAGGCTTATGACAGGGTGGATAGGGGGGCAATGTGGCAGATGTTGCAAGTGTATGGTGTAGGAGGTAGGTTACTGAAAGCAGTGAAGAGTTTTTACGAGGATAGTGAGGCTCAAGTTAGAGTATGTAGGAAAGAGGGAAATTTTTTCCCAGTAAAAGTAGGCCTTAGACAAGGATGTGTGATGTCACCGTGGTTGTTTAATATATTTATAGATGGGGTTGTAAGAGAAGTAAATGCGAGGGTCTTGGCAAGAGGCGTGGAGTTAAAAGATAAAGAATCACACACAAAGTGGGAGTTGTCACAGCTGCTCTTTGCTGATGACACTGTGCTCTTGGGAGATTCTGAAGAGAAGTTGCAGAGATTGGTGGATGAATTTGGTATGGTGTGCAAAAGAAGAAAATTAAAGGTGAATACAGGAAAGAGTAAGGTTATGAGGATAACAAAAAGATTAGGTGATGAAAGATTGAATATCAGATTGGAGGGAGAGAGTATGGAGGAGGTGAATGTATTCAGATATTTGGGAGTGGACGTGTCAGCGGATGGGTCTATGAAAGATGAGGTGAATCATAGAATTGATGAGGGAAAAAGAGTGAGTGGTGCACTTAGGAGTCTGTGGAGACAAAGAACTTTGTCCTTGGAGGCAAAGAGGGGAATGTATGAGAGTATAGTTTTACCAACGCTCTTATATGGGTGTGAAGCATGGGTGATGAATGTTGCAGCGAGGAGAAGGCTGGAGGCAGTGGAGATGTCATGTCTGAGGGCAATGTGTGGTGTGAATATAATGCAGAGAATTCGTAGTTTGGAAGTTAGGAGGAGGTGCGGGATTACCAAAACTGTTGTCCACAGGGCTGAGGAAGGGTTGTTGAGGTGGTTCGGACATGTAGAGAGAATGGAGCGAAACAGAATGACTTCAAGAGTGTATCAGTCTGTAGTGGAAGGAAGGCGGGGTAGGGGTCGGCCTAGGAAAGGTTGGAGGGAGGGGGTAAAGGAGGTTTTGTGTGCGAGGGGCTTGGACTTCCAGCAGGCATGTGTGAGCGTGTTTGATAGGAGTGAATGGAGACAAATGGTTTTTAATACTTGACGTGCTGTTGGAGTGTGAGCAAAGTAACATTTATGAATGGATTCAGGGAAACCGGCAGGCTGGACTTGAGTCCTGGAGATGGGAAGTACAGTGCCTGCACTCTGAAGGAGGGGTGTTAATGTTGCAGTTTAAAAACTGTAGTGTAAAGCACCCTTCTGGCAAGACAGTGATGGAGTGAATGATGGTGAAAGTTTTTCTTTTTCGGGCCACCCTGCCTTGGTGGGAATCGGCCAGTGTGATAATAAAATAATAAACATGTTTGTACAATGGAGCAACAATTTGGTGACCATGCCAAAAGGCCCTTTATATGCAGAGCATTTTGGGCAAACTTAAGACTAACTTAAGATTAATATATGTAGAAAGCCCTTTGTTATGCAGAGCGTTTTGGGCACATTAGGTCAATTTCGTCTCAGGATGCGACTCACGCCAGTTGACTAACACCGAGGTATCTATTTTACTGCTAGGTGAACATGGACAGCAGGTGTCTTAAGGAAACATGTCCTAATGTTTCCACCCATACTGGGGATTGAACCACAGACCTCAGTGTGTGAGCCGAGTGCACTACCAATCGAGCTATGAGCTTATGATATCTCCATTGCCTCAAATATTATGTACTATGAACATTACACCAACATTGTTCCATACTTCTCAGTAACTAGTTTTTAGTAGTTATTTAATTTGGTTTTAATATATTGGTCCCTTTTTTTTTTTTCTCTCCAACAAGTCGGCTGTCTCTCACCGAGGCAGGGTGACCTAAAAAGAAAGAAAATCCCCAAAAAGAAAATACTTTCATCATCATTCAACACTTTCACCTCACTCACACATAATCACTGTCTTTGCAGAGGCACTCAGATACGACAGTTTAGAAGTCCCTCCAAACTGTCAATATCCCAGACCCCTCCTATAAAGTGCAGGCATTGTGCTTCTCATTTCCAGGACTCAAATCTGGCTAAATCTATAATAACCAGTTTCCCTGAATCCCTTCACTAAATATTACCCTGCTCACACTAACAGCTTGTCTAGTCCCAAAAACCATTTGTCTCCATTTACTCCTATCAAACACGCTCACACACGCTTCCTGGAAGTACAAGCCCCTCGCCCACAAAACCTCCTTTACCCCTTCCTTCTGACCTTTTTGAGGATAACCCCTACCCCTCCTTTTCCCTACAGATTTATACTCTCTCCAAGTCATACTACTTTGTTCCATTCTTTAAATGACCAAACCACCTCAACAACCCCTCTTCAGCCCTCTGAGTAATACTCTTAGTAACTCCACACCTCCTCCTAATTTCCACACTCCGAATTTTCTGTATAATATTTACACCACACATTGCCCTTAGACAGGACATCTCCACTTCCTCCAGTTGCCTCCTCGCTGCAGCATTTACAACCCAAGCTTCACACCCATATAAGAGTGTTGGTACCATTATAACTTTCATACATTCCCTTCTTTGCCTCCATAGATAACATTTTTTGTCTCCACAGATACCCCAATGCACCACTCACCTTTTTTCCTTCATTAATTCTGTGGTTAATCCCATCCTTTATAAACCCATCCTCTGACAAGTCAACTCCCAAATATCTGAAAACATTCACTTCTTCCATACTCCCTCTCTCCAATGTGATATACAATTTTTCTTTATCTAAATCATTTGATACCCTCATCACCTTACTCTTATCTATGTTCACTTTCAACTTTCTGCCTTTACACACACTCCCAAACTCATCTACTAACCTTTGCAAGTTTTCTTTATATTGGTCCCTGTTAACATAAATATTAATGAGATTAGAATTAGCTGATTTGAGAGTAACATAAACTTTCCAATGGCAGTAAGTTACTTTGACTTTTTTAAGGTTTATTACTAGGTAATTTATATATTTTGATGTATGATAATTGTACTTATGTGTATCTATACACAAAATGTATCACCAGTCTCATGAGAAATGTTCACAGTGTTCTAGCAGTGGAAATGTTCACTCTTCTAGCGTGGAAGTTATTGAATGAACAGTGGTGAACATGTTACCTACCCCACCTTTGTGGCAAATAATTGATTTGTTAATAAAACTTGTAACTGCTAATGAAAATATGGAAGGTGGCTTGAAATGCAAAATTTTACCATGGTTTAGTTTATGTTGAATGAGGTAAATTACTACAACTGAAATATGGCTGCACCATGGTAGGATAGCATGGAAACCCTTCAAGGGAAGTATATCTTGGTGAAGGGCTCTTGATCAAAAGAATTGGAACTACCCTTCCTTGACTGAAGCTTATTGCCTCCCATTCCCCATGGCGCTGATTTCTTCTTTTTCAGTTTTTGAACCAATGATTGATCGAGTCTGCGACCCAGACTGGATTAATCAGCAACTAGTGTCATACCTAAGGCAGCAACATGCAGCGGAAGAGCTACACCGCCGAACTTACATGTATGCAGCCAGTTATGAAGACTTCATCACACTCATTCACGATTCCACCGACATTCACGACCTCGAGCATCTCAGGTAATGGATTCTTGTTTTCACACCTAAAATAGTGCTAGCGAATCTTGCTCAAAAATATTTCTGATTTAACTGCATATCAGAAATACTCTCTTTTTCAAATATTTTTTAAAAGACTGTTAAGCGCCTTACAGTTTTTTGCCTTGTGCAATACAGCATTTAGCATACCATTAGCTCCCTATTTTACATTTATTTTGATAGCTATTTTATTTTTTCTATGTTAAATTGATTGGGAATGGAACATATATCTAATCATTACTTGAGTATTCATAGTAATAAATTGCCAAAGAGGATTTATTAAAAACATTTCACTTTATTTTTATACTTTTGAACTCTGTAATTATGGAAACATATACTGTATATACATGAAATTTATGGTGGAAAAAGTCTACGTGGAAATGTAAAACTGCCTAAAATACTTTGCTAATGCTTATAATAATAACAAACCACAGTATCGGTGGGGTTTGAACTCCAGGCCAGTGCATAAGTGAGTGGCTTACACACTGGCCTAGAGTTTTACAACTCACTTGCCATGAGTTCATATCCCACCCATACCATGGTTCATTTGCAGTTGTGTTATTATAATTTTGTGAGTAATAATAATAATAATCATAATTCATTACTTCTGGATAGTTATGCAGAGTGGCTCTGAAAGCCGAATATAGTGTTAATTTTCACTCTGGGCATGTGGGCTTCAGGCAACCTGGGTAAACAGCTTCTGCATTTACATTATATTTTTAACAAATAAAAAGTACTATTTATTTGACTGCCTGTTTAGAAATTCTTGGCATGTGTGGTGCAGTAGCCTCTGTAACTACAGTATAAGCAGAATGTAGCTGAAGAACAGTCACCTGAAGCACTAAGTAAGTTTAGGTACAGGTACTCATAAGTACAGTTATCATACATAGTTTAATTACCTAGGATAACATTACTGTGGAGGGAATAGTTTACCAATAACCCGTACTTAACCCTTTCAGGGTTTCGGACGTACTAGTATGGCTTACACACCAGGGTTTTTGACATACTAGTACGCCTAAATTCTAGCGCCCTCAAATCTAGTGAGAGAAAGCTGGTAGGCCTACATATGAAAGAATGGGTCTATGTGGTCAGTGTGCGCAGTATAAAAAAAAATCCTGCAGCACACAGTGCGTAATGAGAAAAAAAACTTTGACCGTGTTTTTGGATTAAAACAGCGACTTTGCACTGTATTTTCGTAGGGTATTTATTGTTGTATTCTAGTTTTCTTGGTCTCATTTTATAGAATGGAAGACATATTACAGAAATTGAGATGATTTTGACTGGTTTTACAATGAAAAGTACCTTGAAATTGAGCTCAAAGTAGAAAAAATGTTCAATTTTTACCAAAGTTCAAAAGTAAACAAATCATGCTAAGCGTCCAATACACGCCAACTGGTGAGTCTAATATTCTTTCACAAGTGTGCTGATATTATTTATACCATTTCTACACTAATACAGTAGTCTGCATAACAGTAAATCTTCTATTTTTTTGTGAGAATAAAAATTCAAAGTGGAAAGCAAAAGAATGTAAGAGGGGCATGGGGACGTGACTAATGAACAGAGGAAATGTTATTTTAGTGCCAGAAATGTCTTTCTTGTTTATTCTGGACCCTATTTGGAAATTGGCATCTTTTGAAATTTGTGTGAAATTGGCAAAATTGCTGAATTCTGACCACTTTATTGAATGGTTGAAATCGGTAAATGGGTGGTTTCTTGTACTCATTCGATAGAAAAAATGGAGTTCTAGCAAAATAGTTATGATTTTTGTCGACTAATACATTGGAATTGGCCGAAAATAGGGCTTAAAGTGGGCAAAATCTCCAATGCGTAAACATCGTCGAGACCGCTAACTTTGTGAGAGCATAATTTCGTAAGCTTTCCATCAAATTTCGTACTTTTGGTGTCATTATGATCGGGAAAAGATTCTCTTATCTTTTCATAAGAAAAAATAATTTTTTTTTTGAAATTTGGGGGACCCTGAGAACAAGTCTGGGAGAGGGCCTGGGGACCCTGAGAGGGTTAACCCTTTCAGGGTCTGTGCTGTAGTTCTGCAACTTTAAAGCCAGGGTCCGTTCCATAGTACTGTGTAATGAGCTCGGCTTACTCAGATAAGCTGTAAGCGGTGGATTTGGGACTAAATATGATAGAATGAGTCGATGCAGTAAGTGTGCACCATATAAAATAAATCAGCACACAGCACATAGTGAGAAAAAACTGCATATTTCTTTCTTCCTTTCAACAACCTGGCTGTATCCCATCGAGGCAGGGTTGTCCAAAAAGAAAAACGAAGGTTTCTCTTTTTAACCGTTTTACTGTCGCAAGCCTCTTTCTGAAACTATCATTCTATGTCGATAAATTTTTGGAAAAAAAATAAATTATTTTTTATTATGAAATGATAGAGAATCTTTTCCCAATGGTAATGACAGCAAATGTATGAAATTTGGTCGTAAACTCACGGAATTACGGTCCCGTGAAGTTAGCAGTCTCAGCGACATATATGCATCGGCGATTTTGCCGATTTTGAGCCCTGTTTTTGGCCAATTCAGTTGTTCCAGTTGACCAAACTCATAGCTATTTCTTTAGAAGTCCATTTTTTCTATCTTTTGAGTACAAGAAACCGCCCATTTATCGATTTTAACTACCCAATAAAGTGGTCAGAAATTGGCAATTTGGCCAATTTCATGTAAATTAAAAAAGATGCCAGTTTCAAAATAGGGTCCAGAATAAACAATGTAGACATTCTTGGCACTAAAATAACATATCCTCTGTTCAGTAGTCACGTCTCTAGGCCCCTCTTATATTGCTATTGTTTTCTATTTTGATTTTTTATTCATACAAAAAAATACAGAATTTACTGTTATGCAGACTACTGCATTATTGTAAAAATGGTATAAATAATATCAGTGCACTAGTGAAAGAATATTAGACTCCCCAGTTAAAGTGTATTGGACGTGTGGTGTGATTTGCTTACTCCTGAACACTGGTAAAAATCGAACATTTCCGCTACATTGAGCTCAATTTCAAGGTCATTTTCATCATGAAAGTAGTCAAAATCATCTCTATTTCTGTAATATGTTTTCCATTTTATCACCTGAGACCATGAAAATTTAAATACAATGATAAATACAATGATAAATACAAAAATACACCTCAAATTCGGCGTTTTATTCCAAAAAAAAAGACCAGTTTTTTTTTTCTCATTACGCACTGCGTGCTACAGGATTTTTTTATGTGGTGCACACTGACCACACAGACCCATTCTCTCACATGTGGGCCTAGCAGCTTTCTCCCGCTTGATTTGAAGCTGCTAGAATTTATGTGTATAAATACGTCAGAAACAGTGGTGCGTAAGACGTATATATACGACCGAAACAGTCAAAGGGTTAAATTTAGTAACTTATACAGGAGAAGAGGTTACTAGCCCCTTGCTCCCGGCATTTTAGTCGCTTCTTTCAACATGAATGGCTTACGGAGGAAGATTTTTGTTCCACTTCCCCATGGAGATAAGAGGAAATAAACAAAAACAAAAAATAGTAACAAAATAGAAGAAAACCCAGAGGGGTGTGTATATATATGCTTGTACATGTATGTGTAGTGTGACCCAAGTGTAAGTAGAAGTAGCAAGACATACCTGAAATCTTACATGCTTATGAGACAGAGAAAAGACACCAGCAATCCTACCATCATGAAAAACAATTACAGTATAGGTTTCCTTTGTACACTAAGTTGGCAGGACGGTAGTACCTCCCTGGGTGGTTGCTCTCTACCAACCTACTACCTATAGGGAAAACTACATCTGTGTTTTTTATTTAAAATAGCAACTTTGCAGTGCATTTTCATATGGTTTTTATGTTTGTATTCTCGGTTTCTTTGTCTCATTTGATAGAATGGAAGATATATTACAGAAATAGAGATGATTTTGAAGACTCAAAATAGCTTGAAATTGAGCTCAAAGTAGCAGAAATGT
The DNA here is from genome assembly GCF_038502225.1 of Cherax quadricarinatus. Taxonomy (NCBI): domain Eukaryota; kingdom Metazoa; phylum Arthropoda; class Malacostraca; order Decapoda; family Parastacidae; genus Cherax; species Cherax quadricarinatus. The sequence goes on along the minus strand of NC_091302.1, from coordinate 6,807,527 downwards.
TAAATTTTTGCTGATGTTCAAGAGTAAACAAATTACGTTACATGTCCAATACACATCAACTGGTGGGTCTGATGTACATTCATCACTATGCTTATATTATTTGTACAATTACAGTTGACCCCCTGCATAACGATATTAATCTGTTCCTGAGAGCTCAATGTTATGCGAAATTATCGCTATGCGAATGAATTTTCCCCATAATAAATAATGGAAATCAAATTAATCCGTTCCTGAAACCCAAAAGTATGAAAACATTTTTTTTTTACCACATGAAATATTAATTTTAATACACACAAACTGAAGAAGACATGCACAGTTACATGACACTTACCTTTATTGAAGATCTGGTGATGATTGATAGGATGGGAGGAGGAGAGAGTCTTAGTGTTTAGAAGGGGAATCCCCTTCCATTAAGACTTGAGGTGTCAAGTCCTTTTCCGGGGTTACTTCCCTTCTTCTTTTAATGCCACTAGGACCAGCTTCAGAGTCACTGGACTTCTGTCGCACAACATATCTGTCCATAGAGGTCTGTACCTCTCGTTCCTTTATGACTTTCCTAAAGTGGTTCACAACATTGTCAGTGTAATAGTCACCAGCACGGCTTGCAACAGCTGTCTGAGGGCGATTTTCATCCATGAAGGTTTGCACTTTAAGCCACATTGCACAGATTTCCTTAATCTTTGAAGTAGGCAACTTCTTCAATTTCTCTCTCCCCTCCTCCGAAGCAGTTTCCTCAGGTGTGGCCTCATGCTGATGAAGATGATCTAGCAGCTCATCAGTGGTTAGTGTTTCATTGTCCTCCTCCACCAACTCTTCCACATCATCCCCACTAACCTCCAACCCCAAGGACTTTCCCAATGCCACAATGGATTCCTCAACTGGCATAAGATTCCCAGGGTTAGCCTCAAACCCTTCAAAATCCCTTTGGTCTACACATTCTGGCCACAGTTTCTTCCAAGCAGACTTCAAGGTCCTCTTAGTCACTCCCTCCCAAGCCTTACCTATAAGGTTTACACAATTGAGGATATTAAAGTGCTCTCTCCAAAACTCTCTTAGAGTCAATTGAGTTTCTGAGGTCACTACAAAGCACCTTTCAAACAGAGCTTTTGTGTACAGTTTTTTTAAGTTTGCAATAACCTGCTGGTCCATGGGCTGCAGGAGAGGAGTGGTATTAGGAGGCAAAAACTTGACCTTAATGAAGCTCATGTCCCCACAAAGTCGCTCTGCCAAGTCTGTAGGATGACCAGGGGCATTGTCTAATACCTGGAGGCACTTAAGGTCTAATTTCTTTTCAGTTAGGTAATTTTTCACATTGGGGGCAAATGCTTGGTGTAACCAGTCATAGAAAAAGTCCCTAGTGACCCATGCCTTACTGTTTGCCCTCCACAGCACACACAAATTAGCCTTGAGGATATTCTTTTGCATGAACGCTCTGGGAGTTTCAGAGTGATACCTGGAGTTTACCTGGAGAGAGTTCTGGGGGTCAACGCCCCTGTGGCCCGGTCTGTGACCAGGCGGCCTGGTGGGTCAGAGCCTGATCAACCAGGCTGTTACTGCTGGCTGCACGCAAACCAACGTTATGAGCCACAGCCTGGCTGGTCAGGAACCGACTTTAGGTGCTTGTCCAGTGCCAGCTTGAAGACTGCCAGGGGTCTGTTGGTAATCCCCCTTATGTATGTACACTAATAAAGGCTTCACTTTGCAATCACCACTAGCATTGGCACACATGAGAAGATTAAGCCTGTCTTTCATAGGCTTATGTCCTGGGAGTGCCTTTTCCTCCTGAGTAATGTAGGTCCTGCTTGGCATTTTCTTCCAAAACAGGCCTGTTTCGTCGCAATTAAACACTTGTTCAGGTTTCAGTCCTTCACTGTCTATGTACTCCTTGAATTCCTGCACATATTTTTCAGCTGCTTTGTGGTCCGAACTGGCAGCCTCACCATGCCTATCACACTATGTATGCCACTGCACTTCTTAAATCTCTCAAACCAACCTTTGCTGGCCTTAAATTCACTCACATCATCACTAGTTGCAGGCATTTTTTTAATTAAATCCTGATGCAACTTCCTAGCCTTTTCACTTATGATCGCTTGAGAGATGCTATCTCCTGCTATCTGTTTTTCGTTTACCCACACCAATAAGAGTCTCTCAACATCTTCTATCACTTGCGATCTCTGTTTCGAAAACACAGTTGAACCTTTGGCAAGAACAGCTTCCTTGATTGCCGTTTTCTTGGAAACAATAATAGCGATGGTTGATTGGGGTTTACTATACAACCTGGCCAGCTCGGAGACACGTACTCCACTTTCATACTTAGCAATGATCTCTTTCTTCATCTCTATAGTAATTCTCACCCTTATTCCTGTAGGGTTGGCACTAGAAACTTTCTTGGGGCCCATGGTCACTTATTTTGCAGATAAAATCACCAAAAACGCTGTAATAATACGAAATGTTCCGATTGTATGCTTGGATGTTACTGCGGAGGCTGGCTGGTAAACAATGCCACATGCGGAACATGTGAGGCTGGCTCAGGCCGCACATTAGACGCGTCTCGGATGAATAGCGTTGAGCGAGTTTTTTAGCGGTATGCGAGGCAAAATCTTAGCGATAAAATGTATCGGTATGCAGATTTAACATTATGTGATGCCAACGGTATGCGGGGGTCCACTGTATTACATTATTGCATAACAGTAAATGATCTATTTTTTGTGTGAATAAAAATTCTTTGTGCATACCTGGAGTATACCTGGAAAGGGTTTTGCAGGTCAATGCCCCCCACAGCCCAGTCTGTGACCAGGCCTCATGGTGGATCAGGGCCTGATCAACCAGGCTGTTACTGTTTGCTGCACGTAAACTGACATATGAACCACAGCCTGGCTGATCAGATACTGACTTTAGGTGCCTTTCCAGAGCCTTCTTGAAGACAGCCAGGGGTCTATTGGTAATCCCTTTTATGTATGCTGGGGGGGGGGGGCAGTTAAGCAATCTTGGGCCCCTGACACTTATTGTGTTGTCTCTTTATCGTCCTTGTGCCCTGCTTTTCATTGGGAGGATGTTGCACTGCCTGCCTAGTCTTTTGCTTTCGTAGGGAGTGATTTTCATGTGCAAATTTGGTACTTGTCCCTTTAGAATTTTCCAAGTGTATATACTCATGTACCACAGGGTAGCATTCTTGGCCCCCTCCTTTTCCTTTTATACAACAATCTTCCAAGCATATCACAACAACTTACACCTATTCTCTTTGCTGATGACATGACTTTCATCATCTCCCACCCAAATCTAACCTCATTCAACACTCTTGTTAACGAAGAACTCACAAAAATAGCAACCTGGTTGACTGTCAGTAAACTTACACTTAATATAGACAAAACCTTTTACATTGTGTTTGGGAGTAGAGCAAGTGAGGTCCAATTAAATATTATGCTTAACAACACCCTTATTGCTAAACATTATGAGGGAAAATTTCTAGGTCTGCACCTTGATATCAACCTGTAATTCAACACCCATATCCAACACATAACAAAAAAAAGTTTAGGACAGTTGGCATCCTCTCAAAGATATGTCACTATGTACCACAAACAGCACTACTTACACTATACTATCACTGATATACCCCTACCTCACCTATACTATTTGTGCCTGGGGTTCTACAATGACAAATCACCTAAAACCAGTAATAACCCAACAAAAAGCCGCAGTGCAAATGATCACACAATCCACTGCTAGACAACCCCTCACTTGTACTATTTTGCATCCTACATTTACAGAACAATCAATTCTAATATAAATCCTGACCTGAAACACTTTCTTGAGAGTTGCAATAGGACTTATAGACACACCACTAAGCATAGAAACCTCAAAGACATTTCCCATGTCAGGCTAAATCTTTTCAAAAACTCATTGTACATAAAAGGACCCAAAATCTAGAACTCTCTGCCAGAAATCTCCAGGACCACTGATTACCTTTCATTCTGCACACTGCATGGCTCTTACAGGTTTAGCATTTTCCTGTGGTGATAATAATAATATCCCAAAGACTGAGCTGCGAAACTGAAAACTGGGAACATTTTTGGGGCATGGTATTCGTGGGATGAGAGAGTTAATGTTCCATGTAGGGGCATAAGATTACACCAATATAGTGGGCAGCAGTCGAACAATAGATGATACTCTGCAGGACTTGCATTAGAGTGCCTAACTTGAAAATATGTTGCATTCTTTGTTTTTCAACTTGCAAACGATATGAGTTCCTTGTTTTGCAACTTTGAAATGATTTGCATTCCTTGCTTTTCAACTTGCAAATGATTTGCATTCCTTGCTCTTCAACTTGCAAACAAGGACCGGTGATTTATGTGAAACATAGCCACATTGTTCCACACAATTTCGTACTGTCACTTGTTGGTTGTTAAACTACAAATTAATTCCTAAGTGCCCCATTTATAAGTGTAAATGTGTGAAATGGGTATCTGTAAGTTAAGAGATCTCCTGTTTATAGTAAGTGTTCCAGATAATAATAAACTGCTGTATATACAGTATATACTTACCTGTACTGCTTGATATATGTAAAGATACCTTACCTTTAGTAATCATTATTTATCATTATTGAAATCTATTATTGCTGTATCAGGCAAACTGTTTTTCGCTGAGTTGGGCAAAAAATTAATTTAAGCTCGACTTAGTTGGAAAAATAATCCTAGAGGAATAAAAAGGCACAATACGTGACTGGAACAATACACAAATAACCCACACATAGGAGAAAGAAATTTATGACAACATTTCAGTCTGACTTGGACCATTAACTGGTCCGAGTCAGACTGAAACATCATCATAAGTCTCTTTCTCCTGTGTGTGATAGTGTGAATGATAGTGAAAGTGTTTCTTTTTCGGGTCGCCCTGCGTCGGTGGGAGACAGCCAGTGTGTTAAAACAAAAAAGTGCGGGTTATTTATGTATTAATCCTAGTGGCAAATGGATATGAAGGTATTCACTGAAGACATCTTTATTTATTTATTTATTTAGTTATTTATATATTTATTTAGTAATTTGAGCATACATACAGAGGTACAAAAAAATACAGGTAAGAGCAGCATGCCAAAGCCACTTGTATGCATAGCATTACGGGCTGGCTTAAAATTAACTTAAGATTAACTAAGCAATGATGTAATCAGTGATAAAACATTATTGTAAACAGATAACAATAAGGCACAAATGAGTATTACAAAGACAGGTCATATGGTTGCATGCATTGCTGTACATTCAGTCGAATGGAGTATTCTGTTAGGTAGTGTATTTAAAAAATAACAAAGTTAGATTGGGTCTTAGGTTTAACATTTATGTGATATAATTGAAAATAAAGATGTCCTGAGACGTTAATCACTTTAGATACATGTATGCATTTGAAGTGATCAAAGTCCAAGGACCAGATTACCATCATTAAAGGTGTCCTGAGTGAATGCAAGCTTATCCATTTCCCTCAAGTTGTCGATGGTCATTTGCCTTCATACTGCAAAACAGTCTGAGCCTATTCAGGCTGATAAGTTCTGCCTGAAGCAAGGGGCTAATAGCCTTTTATCCTGTATAAATTACTAAATTTAAAAAGAAAAACTTTTTAGGTCACTCTGCCTAGGTGATATGCAGCCAATTTGCTAAAAAAAAATTCTGCCTGAAAAGCATATCATTCTGTATATAATATACAAACAGTATTTGCTTTCAGACTGTCAGATTATTTTGTTGACTTGTTTTAATTATATAAGAGTTTAGTATGTGACTCTGCTGGAAATGTTCCATTCTTAAACATAGTATTTTAATGCTGTTTTTTTTGACAATGTATTGTAAGTTCTTTAATGAGTACTATTACAGTAATTGGGATTTTTGAAAGTTAGAATTATTTTAACTTGAAACTTTTTTGCCATTTAAATTGCACTATTTCATCAATAGTTTTCAGGGCATTTAGAAAAGGCATTCATGTCCATTGTTTCACTATACTTTGTTTTTTTTGTTTGTGTGATGGATATGATGTTCTACTATTGCCTTTGGCCTTTGGTAGTACACTATCAAACTTAGTTTTCATAGTAGTCTGTGACCTCCTGAAAAATTTGTTTTTATTTGTCAGCTTTGACAACTTCTTAGAGTTGGTTTTAGCCTCTGAAAGCACGGAGGATATGCTCAGGATCAGGTGAGGGCACAATTACTTGCATCATTGTGCAGCTTGGCCTAATTGCTGTCTAAAATGCTTTGACCCTTGCAAAGGGTCAGTATGGCTGTGGGTTTTCCCAGAGGGGTTTTGGTTGCCTGGTATATTTCTTATTTGCTGATAAACGATGCATCTTGAAGTGGATTTTATCTTTAGTTACCACTCTCTCTCTCCACATGCGCATTTGGGCATGTTCGGTGATGATAACCTCTTTATCCATGCATCCATTTCAAAATTTTGTGTACATGACTAAACCTTATGCTTTATAATTATCACTGAAAATGAACAGAGTTTTACTATCCTGTGGAATTGCACATATTTGAGGGTTTAGTTAAAAAGGTACTCGTATACCAGGAGCATAACTCACATTTTGAAACTTATGATAAAAATAGTGATGATACTGTGTACTAGTGCTTCTTGACTTATGATGGAGTTATGTTCCAATGAACTCGTCGTAAGTTGAAAATATCTTAAGTTGAATATGAATGATATGCTTAATAAATGTATAAATAAATAACCACTGTCACTGAGTGAATAAACAAATAAATTACTGTAGCTAATTGAATACCAGTATTGAAAATTAAATAAATGAATACAGGTTATGGATTTGCCACCTTCATGCTGGGTAATAATCTTAAAGTTTCGTCACCAAAATAATTGCTTTTGCACCATCATAAAGTAAAAATATTGTAACCCATACTAAGTCAAGGAGCATCTGTACATTGCCTAAAGGTTGTCAGGGCTATAAGGCGGAGTAGGGTCAGATATTTGTGCAGTAGAAAATTCTAAGTTGCAGTACTGCATCTGAAATGATTCACCACTAAGTGACATACAGGAGATTAAAATTGGATGATTTTATTTAGTCCATGCTTGACTTGTATCAAGTTGTGTGATGCACTGTATGACCCTTATGGGTTTAGTGCTTAGTTATGATTATAATCATAATAATCAGGGTTTTTAAATATAACTGTAGAAAACCAGATGACAGATCTTGACTGCCTCCTCGTGTCTCCTGCTCTGACCTTGACTATCTCCTCGTGTCTCCTGCTCTGACCTTGACTGTCTCCTCGTGTCTCCTGCTCTGACCTTGACTATCTCCTCGTGTCTCCTGCTCTGACCTTGACTGCCTCCTCATGTCTCCTGCTCTGACCTTGACTATCTCCTCGTGTCTCCTGCTCTGACCTTGACTGCCTCCTCGTGCCTCCTGCTCTGACCTTGACTATCTCCTCGTGTCTCCTGCTCTGACCTTGACTGCCTCCTCACCTCTTCTTACTTGACTTTGGCTATCTGATAATCTCTTACTTGACCTTAATGGACTTCTTCAATTAAATTTTAGTGTGTAATAATAATAATAATAATTATTATTATTATTTTTTTTTATTATTATCACACTGGCCGATTCCCACCAAGGCAGGGTGGCCCGAAAAAGAAAAACTTTCACCATCATTCACTCCATCACTGTCTTGCCAGAAGGGTGCTTTACACTACAGTTTTTAAACTGCAACATTAACACCCCTCCTTCAGAGTGCAGGCATTGTTATTATTATTATTATTATTATTATTATTATTATTATTATTATTATTATTATTATTATTATTATTATTATTATTATTATTATTATTATTATAGAATTAAGTAATCCCATTTTCATATACAACTTCAGCTGCTATTTTACAATGCAAGTTCTGCCTCATTTATGATTTTTTTTGTTTTATTCTCTTCAAGGGGGGCTCCTTGGTGTAGTGAAGAGGCTCTTGGTCTGAGGAATTAGACCTGTCGGTCTCCTTCCTCAGACCGAACCTAATTACCCCCCAATTCCCCGTTCCCTATCCCATCCTCCCCTTTTTCCTTTCCTCCTCCTCCTCCCCACCCCTCCCTTTTGCCCTTCCTTTTTGGCTTTTGGGATTTTTTTTTATTTTTCTCCACAGGCACACTAATTCTTAGGTAGGGGAAAGGGTACCGGGGTCCATCCCATTCCGTTGAGGTTCTTGGCGGTGGCTTAGTTTGCCGTGGAATCTGGATTGCCTGGGGATGTCCCGATCCCTCTCTGGTATTCCGGAGGGTGGCTTTGGGTGTCTCTCGGGCGACGGGTGTATCTCTGGAAGCCACCTTTCAGATTCTGGGGGTGGTGGCCGAAGGAGGTATGCTTTGTGGCGGATTTCTGGCCGCCCTCTCTTTTGTCCACTGAGGTAGCTCGGCAGATGTGAGGTTGCTATCCCGGATTGCCGGTTTACTGGCATGATGGGTAGGGTATGGCACGGGTTCCATGCTGCATCTGCGCTACTTGCGGTGCTGAGGTCCTCTTGGGCGCAGAGGGAGATTTCTGGCCCTTTCATTCCTCCTAGGAACTATCCCTCCCCAGTCCCCCCTTTTTTTATTCTTTTTTTTATTTTTATTTTCTTTTCTTCTTTCTTTTTTTTTCTTAAAAACAAAAAGAAAGAAGTAACCTAACCATGGCAGCCCTAGTCCATGAACCTGCTACCCCCGGGCCCCTTCTTGATACCGCACCCCGTTCTGACCCCGCCTCGTCTTTGGACCACTCTTCGGACACTCCTCATGCCTCTGTACCTCTTGCCAGTGCTGTTTCCTCACCCGCTTCAGGTACTGAGGCCTTGACTGACTCCTTCGATTTATCTGACCTTCGCTCTCCTCTGACTATGCTTCCGGCCTCTCCCTCTACGGTGCGGCAATTTTCGAATCGCCGGCCCGTTCCACGTCGGACCAACTCTGGTCCCACGCCTAAACGCCAATGACAATTACCTGCTGATGATACTTCTCCACCTTCTCGTTCTTCTCAGAAAAGATCGACACGTCCTTCACTACCTTTCCACGCTCAGTTTCAGACTGCACAATGGACTAAATTCTTCACTTTACGACCGACTTCCTCTACTGCCTATCTTTCTGACCACAGTATTGGCAAGGCACTCCTATGCCATGTTGGTAAAGATATTTCTTTTCATGCTCTTAAGAGCGGTACGTGCATCATCACCGTACAGAATGCTACCCAGGCTCATGAGCTTTCTTGTCTTTCCCATATCGATACTGTTCCTGTCACTATTGAAAAACATCATTCCCTCAATTCTTGTAGTGGTACCGTCATTCTGCCCCATACCATAGTTCAACAAAATTTCCAGACATGTGGCACTGACATTCTTGAACAGCTGGAACTCCAAGATCTCCCAATCCTCAAGGTAGACACTTATGTTCTTCCTGCCCGCGGGCGGAGACGATACCCTAGCAATGTGGCTCGTTTAACTTTTGACAGCCGTGAACTCCCATCCTCAGTTTATATAGCAGGACATCGGTTACAAGTTCGAAAGGTGATCCCTACACCGCAACAGTGTAGAAATTGCTGGCGATTTGGCCATCCAGCGAAATATTGCAGATCTATCGCCGAATGCCCGGTCTGTGGTGCCGATGACCATTCTAATATGTCTTGCAATCGACCTCCCTCTTGCCTTAATTGTCATGAGGCTCACCCTTCGTACTCTCGCCGTTGTCAAGTCTACTTAAACGAGCGGGAAATCCGTTACCTCAAAGAGGTAGAAGGTCTCCCTTATGCCATGACAGTTTCTCATCTCTGCCTCCAAGGGAGACTACCTCGTGTTTCTTATTCCCATGTTTCAAATGGTCCCCCCGCTTCTGAGATCCCATCTTCTGCAATCACCTCTGTGGTTACCTCTCCCATAGTCACTCCTGTATCTAATTCTTTTGCTGTCCTAGGCTCAGACGTCCCTACTTCAACGCCTCAGTCTGATCTCGCTTCTTCGTGTTCTCCCTCACAAGCCTCAGTAGCGACGAGATCTCATATGACACCTCCTCCTAATCGTCCCTCTACTTCTCAAAAGTCAAAAAAAGGTCCATTAACACCTCCTACCCATCTTCCACCTCCTCATTTTACCTTCCCTGTCTCTGTACCTGGTTCTTCCCCTCTCACTGGCTCTGTTACAAGTGTAGAGGTTCACCCTCCTCCTCATACTGTACCTTCCTCCCCTGTTCCCTCCCAAGTTTCTTCCTCTTCTGCCACCTCCCAGGTTTCTGCCTCTTCTGTCCCCCTCCATGCTTCTCCAGTTCCCTCCACCCTTTCGCACCCCCCCTACCTTGGTACAGTCCATTACAGTTCCAATCTTTACTCATCCTCCCCCTACCATTTCCAATATTGTCTCCCATACGATGTCTCTGAATTCCGAAACACTTGAAGCAATCTCTGAATATATTGCAGAGACCCAACCATCAATGGACACTGATCCACCCTCCGTTCCTTCTCTCTCCTCTGCTCCATCTGCGCAACTCCTTTCTTCACAGCGCACCATTCCTTTGCTGCTTGAACATTTTCCACTGCCTTCGCATGTGGACTTTTCTAACCCCTCTAGTCCGTTGGAACCCTTACCTGCGGATTTCAGGTATCTTTATCATTGCCAATCATGGCCTATTTACAGTGGAATATACGCGGCCTCAGGGGTAATCGGGGTGAGCTTCAGATGTTACTCTCACAGTTGTTCCCTGTTGGTGTTTGCTTACTGGAACCAAAATTACACTCTGCTGTTATCTCTCCCATCTCAGGCTATAATTTATTGTATTCTTCAGATCCTTTTCCTGATGGGACCTTTAATGAAAGTGCCCTTCTTCTACGCACTGATATTCCGTACCATCAGCTATTTGTTCGTACTTCGCTGCATTACACAGCAACCCGTATCCACTTGCATAGGTGGTATATGCTCTGTTCTTTATATCTCTCTCCTTCTCGGGCATTATCTATTCCGGATATTGCCTTTCTTGTTTCGTCATTACCGCCACCGATTCTGTTACTTGGCGATTTTAATGCCCACCATTTCCTCTGGGGGTCTCACTGTGATTCCCGTGGCATTCAGTTAGAGGCTTTTTTTGCCACCCACTCCCTCCATGTTTTAAATACAGGTGCTCACACCCATTTTGATCCTCGGACTCACACTCTCTCTTGCATCGATCTCTCAGTCTGCTCTTCCTCCGCCGCATTAGACTTCACTTGGTCTGTTCTCCTGGACTTACATGACAGCGATCATTTCCCAATCATTCTTACTTCCTCTTCATATTCACCACCTCTTCGCATCCCACGCTGGCAATTTGATCAGGCAAATTGGAACCTTTACTCACACCTAACTGTTTTTAGAGAGGTTCCTTCTTCGTCCTCCATCGATGAGCTTTTACACCTCTTCTCGTCCTCCGTTTTAACTGCAGCTTCTAATTGTATACCCCAAACTTTGGGCAGGCATTATCAGAAATGCGTGCCTGGTGGTCTCCTGCTTGTGCTCGTGCAGTACGTTTGAAACGTGCTGCATAGGCAGGTACCGGTACAATAGAACCACAGAGAGACTTCTTGATTTTAAGCAGAAGCGTGCGATCGCTCGCCGTGTTATCTGTGACGCTAAACGCACTTGCTGGTGAGATTATGTCTCCACCATCACCCCTGCTTCCTCTATGAGTGCAGTCTGGAAAAAAGTACGAAAACTGAGTGGTAAATATTCTCCTGACCCGGCTCCTGTTCTGCGGGTTGCCGGTGTTGATAAAGCAAACCCACTGGATGTTGCCAATGAAATTGGCAATCATCTGGTCCATATTTCTCAGGGACTCCATCTATGCCCCTCATTTCTTTCCTCAAAGTCTGCCAGAGAGTTAGCACCCTTGGACTTTTCTTCTCTCAGAGAAGAACAGTATAATGTGCCTTTTACACTTCAAGAACTGGAGGCAACACTCTCAGCTTGCCGATCATCTGCAGCTGGGCCCGACGACATTCATATTCGTATGCTACAACATTTACATCAGTCAGCCCTTGCAGTCCTATTACGCCTTTACAATCTTATTTGGTCACAAGGAGTTCTTCCACAGCTGTGGAAATCCGCCATTGTTCTCCCTTTCCGCAAACCAGGCACTACGGGACATGAAGCCTCCCACTATTGTCCCATTGCTCTTACCAGTGCAGTTTGCAAAGTGATGGAACGCCTAGTAAATAGACGTTTAGTGTGGTATTTAGAGAGACACAACAGTCTCTCCACTCGTCAATATGGCTTTCGTAAGGGACGTTCTACCATAGACCCCTTATTACGCTTGGATACGTATGTTCGTAATGCCTTTGCGAATAACCACTCAGTTATTGCCATATTTTTTGACCTTGAGAAGGCATATGACACAACTTGGAGGTATAATATTTTAGCCCAAACCCACTCCTTAGGCCTTCGAGGCAATCTACCATCCTTCCTTAAGAACTTTTTAACTGACAGGCATTTCCGTGTTCGGGTTAATAATGTGCTCTCCCCGGACTTTATCCAAGCTGAAGGTGTCCCCCAGGGATGTGTTCTGAGCACAACACTTTTTCTCCTTGCTATTAATGATTTGGCCTCTAGTCTTCCATCAAATATTTGGTCATCACTCTATGTTGATGACTTCGCTATTGCCTGTGCAGGCGCTGACTGTCACCTCATTACAGTTTCTCTCCAGCATGCAGTCGACCGTGTTTCCAATTGGGCCACCACACATGGGTTTAAATTTTCCAGCACTAAAACCCACCAAATTACTTTCACTAGACGCTCTGTCATCTCCGATCATCCCTTGTACCTCTATGGCTCCCGTATCCCTGAAAGTGATACAGTCAAGTTTCTGGGCCTCCTCTTTGACTGTAGGTTATCCTGGAAACCTCACATTGCCTCTCTGAAGGCAACTTGTCACAGCCGGCTGAACCTTCTTAAAACCCTTGCTCATCTTTCATGGGGAGCTGATCGTCGAACCCTCCTTCGCCTACATTCCACCCTCATTTTATCGAAACTTGATTATGGTGACCAGATCTATTCAGCGGCATCTCCTGCTACTCTCTCTAGCCTTAACCCCATTCATCACCAAGGATTACGTTTATGCCTTTGTGCTTTTCGCTCTTCCCCTGTCGAGAGCCTCTATGCAGAAGTGAATGTTCCATCTTTATCCGATCACCGTGATGCCCATTGCCTTCGCTACTATGTACGCTCTCATGATCTCCGCAATCCTTCCATTTATAGAATGGTCACTGATATTAGTAGACATTCTTTATTTGTTCGCCGCCCCTGTTTACTCCGTCCCTTCTCTCTTCGCCTTCATTCGCTCATCTTCTCTTCAATTACCACCTTTCTATGTTCATGTAGCATCTCACTTTTCCCTACCCCCCTGGGAAGTTCCAGCTGTTCGAGTCTGTTCTTTCTCTCTCCCTTGCTCGAAAGCCCAACTGTCTACGGTCGCTTCCCACTCTCTTTTTTTTGACCACTTTCACTCTCATTCTCATGCCATTGCTGTGTACACAGATGGCTCTAAGTCTTCTGACGGTGTAGGATTCGCAGCAGTGTTTCCGGACAGCGTCGTATGAGGGCATTTACTATCTTCGGCTAGTATTTTTACTGCTGAATTGTATGCCATCCTTGCAGCACTTATCCGTATTGCATCTATGCCTGTGTCATCATTTGTGGTTGTCTCAGACTCCCTTAGTGCTTTACAGGCTATACAGAAATTTGATACACCTCACCCCTTAGTCCTCCGTATCCAACTTTGGCTACGCCGCATCTTTACCAAGCATAAAGATATTGTTTTATGTTGGGTCCCTGGTCATGTTGACGTACAGGGCAATGAACAGGCAGACACTGCTGCGCGGTCAGCAGTACATGACCTACCAGTTTCATATAGAGGTATTCCATTTACGGACTATTTTGCTGCAATATCTTCCCACCTTCACACCCGTTGGCAACAACGTTGGTCTACTATGCTCGGCAATAAACTTCAATCTATTAAACCGAGTATAGGTTACTGCCCGTCTTCTTATCACCAGTGTCGAGGTTGGGAGACTACTCTCTCCTGTCTTCGCATTGGCCATACTCATGGAGAGGCGCCCTGCTCCTCTATGTGAGAATTGCCAAGCTCCATTATCAGTCAGCCACATTCTGTTGGACTGCCCACTTTATCAACGAGCACGCAGAATTTACCTCCGTTGTCGTCTACGCTCCGCTGCTCTCTCTTTACCTTCCCTTCTCGCTGATGGACCAACCTTTCATCCGGACTCTCTCATTGACTTTTTGACAACAACTGACTTGCTTCACAAATTCTGATACCTTCAGCCCTTTCTACTTCAATCTCTTGCTACCCTCTACCCCCGTACTATCTCCTGCCCCGCTGTTTTCTGTAACCTACTGATCATCCCTCCTCCCTTCTGCCATCCAATACCCTCGCTTCCTTCCCTACCTTGCAGTGCTGTATAGCCCTTGTGGCTTAGCGCTTCTTTTTGATTATAATAATAATAATAATATGATTTTTTTAATGTAATATCTATTACAGTATTATCTCTAAAGATAGTTATTTTACAGAAGCATTTTGAAATTATCACTGATTTCACTGTTGTACTTGCAAAAATATTGCTGATTTCAGGCTATTATAATTTCAGAATCATTCATTTCACTGTTGTACTTTCAAAATTACCACTGATTTTGCTGTTGTTCTTTCAAAATTATCACAGATTTTCGAGTAGTGTAACTTCAAAATGATAAGGAATTTCAGGCTATTAATATTTCATTGATACCCACTGAGCAAAAGTATATTTTTTACATATTAAATAAAAGTGTATTTGACAATTTTTTTTTTTGTGATTGTCGTATATTCAAGGGCCTTGAGAAATTTGAAGTGGGTAAATCATAAATAATTTTTGATGAAGAGGCATACAATATTAATTTCTTTTTAAACTTTCAGCAATTTATGGGCTATAATTCAGTTTCTGTGTAGAAAACACAGTAGAACCTCTGTATCCTTGGATTCGATTTCTGCAGTTTCAGTTATCAGTGCTTTCCGTGGACTGAAAACAATCCTTAATTTTGCTTAACCCTTTTAGGGTCTCTGCTGTAGTACTACGGCTTTGAACTCTTAGTTGGTGCCGTACAACTACGCCATGAGCTTAGCTTGCTCTGATAAGCAGTGAGTGGTAAATTTTGGCCTAGATATGAGAGAATAGGTCTGTGCAGTAAGTGACCAGTATATAAAAAAAATCCTGCCCCATGCAGTGCATAATCAGATATAAACTTTGTATTTTTGGTTCTGACCCTGAAAGGGTTAATACTGACACCAAAGCGCAAAAGTAATGATGGTGGTAGTTCTTCAAAGTCTAAGAGAATCTGTGAAGTGCTTCCCATCAGTGAAAAAGTGCTAATTCTCCACTTACTGTGTATAATTTATCAATTAAACTTTATCATAGGTAGGTCTTGGAACATATCCCCCACAGTTACAGGGGGGGGGGACTACTGTAGTTCATAAAAATGACCATTCTAAAAGATTATGAATTCTGCAATTTTGCTAAGGTACAATTCCTTACTATGGTTACAGTTGCCTCCACTGTTGTTGAAGTGCTATTAGTAGTATTCCTAGTAGTTTATCAGAGTCCATACATAGAATACAACACTTTGAAGATTGAAAAACCACTCTATGTGTTAAGTTCAAAGAATGACTCGGGTCGTTTCAAAAAAGCTTCCATGGCAATGACAGTTCCCAGAATATTCAACAGAAATTGGAAGTATCATATACAAAGGGTTAGCAATACTGATAAGTTGACAGAAGGTTTCACCTGCAGGATTCATCATCGAGTGTAAAGGTGAATACAGTGCTGGAGGACTTAGAAGTGGAAAGGTAGTTTTGAGGGGATCAGTTTCTCAGCCTTGATAAAAGATACACAAATAACCCTCACATAGGAGAATAAAACTTATGACAATGTTTCAGAGCATCTTAGATCTTAACTACTATTACTTTTGCTACTACTACTACTACTACCACCACTACTTCCACCACTACTACCATCACTACCACCATCACTACCACCATCACTACCACCATCACTACCACCATCACTACCACCATCACTACCACCACCACTACCACCACCACTACCACCACCACTACCACCACCACTACCACCACCACTACCACCACCACTACCACCACCACTACTACCACCACTACTACCACCCCTACCACCACCCCTACCACCACCACTACCACCACCACTACCACCACCACTACCACCACCACTACCACCACCACTACCACCACCACTACCACTATCACTACCACTACTACTATCACTACCACTACTACTATCACTACCACTACTACTATCACTACCACTACTACTATCACTACTACTACTACTACTATCACTACTACTACTACTATCACTACTACTACTACTATCACTACTACTACTACTATCACTACTACTACTACTACTACTACTACTACTACTACTACTACTACTACTACTACTACTACTACTACTACTACTACTACTACTACTACTACTACTACCACCACCACCACCTCTATTACTACCACCACCTCATTTTCCTGGCCCCGCTCCCTCTCGCATATATACTGGCTCCCTTCGCACTTGTGTGTGACTAGTTAATGGTCCAAGTCAGATCAAAACATCATCATAACTTTGTCTCCTATGTGTGTGTTATTTGTCTATTCCAGTCATGGTATTGTGACTATTCTTTTTTGATAAAAGATGATCAGTCACTTTGTCTTAGGTGAAGAAATATGAAGGGGGCCAACTGAACTAAAAACAATATGGATGCTTTGTGAAATATTGGAAAGTGCACATAGACTTGAAGGCAACAATGAATATTTTTCCTGCTTTCTTGCATGCACAGTATTTGTTTGCATTTCTGATGTTTAGCAATGTATAAGTTTTTTCAAAACTATGCATGGCCTGTTCCTTGATAATTTGTATACGGTTAATTCATGAGTAGAGTGTATTGTAGTCCTACTTTAAATTATTTAATTTTGCTAATTTTATGTTGTGTTTATATATGTAATTCTGTATACATGACAGATTAGTCAAAATTTTATGAATGTACTCGTACTTTCAATTTTTCAGTGTAGTTGCAATTTCTCCTCTGTGCATATAAAGCATAGATCTCTCACAGTGTTGTTATTGTAATAGTATTTGTCTAACATTTGCCATTGTTATATGCAAATAATGAGGGACCTGCTTTACTCAGGCACGGTGATACTAACATTGTTGCTTTCATGCAGGCGAAATATAATTAATGAGATCATGCAAGCAACTGCTATCAACAACCTGAAGAAAGCCAAAGGAGTGGACCTCAGCAGGGAAAGTACACCTCAAGGGTCTGGAAAGGGTGATTTGCTTCAGGTACACATAAAAATGGCTAGGATATATAAAGAATGAAAAGGCACAATACTGTGACTGGAACAATACGCAGATAACCAGCACAGGAGAGAGAAACTCATGACGACGTTTCGCTCCAACATGGGCAATTAATTAGTTGCATACTAGTTACAATACACGCAGAAACTTATGATGACATTTCGGACTGAAACATCATCATGAGTTCCTTTCTCGTACGTGTGGGTTATTTGTTAGTGTAGGACATATAAATCTGGGGTGAGGACTAAGGATGATACAATGTTTGTACAGGGATGGGTGACATTAAGGTGTGCATGCAGAAAGCCCCTTAGTGTGTAGAGCATTTTTGGCAAACTTAAGACTATCTTAAGATTAATAAGGCAGTAATTAATTGATTGCTTGTATATGCAGTCTCTAAGTTGTTATAACAATAAATTTAGTGAATACAATGAATACATTTATCTAGTTTAATTGTTGTAAGGAAGGGTAGGGATGCTCCCAGGAAAGGATAGAGAGAAAGGGGAAAAGGAGGTTTTTGAGTGCTAGGGACTTGAACATGCAATAGGCTTGTGTAACTGCAAAGCAGTTTCACAAAAACCATATGCCTCAACTTGTTTTGATCCAAAGGGTCAAAACAAGTTGAGGCAAATGGTTTTTGTGGCCTGGGTAGCTGGACTTGAGTCCTGGAGGTGGGATGTGCAGTGCCTGCACTTTTAAAGGAGAGCTGAGGGTGCTATAGTTTGGCAGTTCATCTGAAGAGTGATGTTAGCATGCTTCTGGCAAGACAGTCATTGAATGAATGATGGTGAATGTGTTTACTCTTTTTTGGGTCACTCTACTGTGGTGGGAGATGACTAGTGTGTTGAAAAGAAAATATGTTAAATATAATGATAAATCTTCTCATTTCCCGAGTCTGGTACAATTCCTACAGGTTTAGAGTCTACATTATCTCCCATTCCTGAGGTGCTGTATGGCTCTATGGGTTTAGGACTTTTCTCATGAATATAATAGCTACTGTACCTTCTGTTCCCCAGGTACTATAGGACTCCTGTTGGGTTTTGCACTTCACCTTGAGCTGTTATATATGTGTGCACCTCCGGTGGCAAGACAGTGATAGTGTGCATGATGTTGAAAGTTTCTTTTTATGGGTCACCCTCCTTCAGTGGGAGAGAGCCAGTGTGTTAATAATAATACAAGTGAGATTAACAAGTTAAGAAAGCCTAGAGAACAAATGGATTTGTCAGTTAAAAATAGGAGAGGAGAGTTATTAAATGGAGAGTTAGAGGTATTGGGAAGATGGAGGGAATATTTTGAGGAATTGTTAAATGTTGATGAAGATAGGGAAGCTGTGATTTCGTGTATAGGGCAAGGAGGAATAACATCTTTTAGGAGTGAGGAAGAGCCAGTTGTGAGTGTGGGGGAAGTTCGTGAGGCAGTAGGTAAAATGAAAGGGGGTAAGGCAGCCGGGATTGATGGGATAAAGATAGAAATGTTAAAAGCAGGTGGGGATATAGTTTTGGAGTGGTTGGTGCAATTATTTAATAGATGTATGGAAGAGGGTAAGGTACCTAGGGATTGGCAGAGAGCATGCATAGTTCCTTTGTATAAAGGCAAAGGGGATAAAAGAGAGTGCAAAAATTATAGGGGGATAAGTCTGTTGAGTATACCTGGTAAAGTGTATGGTAGAGTTATTATTGAAAGAATTAAGAGTAAGACAGAGAATAGGATAGCAGATAAACAAGGAGGCTTTAGGAAAGGTAGGGGGTGTGTGGACCAGGTGTTTACAGTGAAACATATAAGTGAACAGTATTTAGATAAGGCTAAAGAGGTCTTTGTGGCATTTATGGATTTGGAAAATGCATATGACAGGGTGGATAGGGGGGCAATGTGGCAGATGTTGCAGGTGTATGGTGTAGGAGGTAGGTTACTGAAAGCAGTGAAGAGTTTTTACGAGGATAGTGAGGCTCAAGTTAGAGTATGTAGGAAAGAGGG
Organism: Cherax quadricarinatus; assembly: GCF_038502225.1. Classification (NCBI taxonomy): domain Eukaryota; kingdom Metazoa; phylum Arthropoda; class Malacostraca; order Decapoda; family Parastacidae; genus Cherax; species Cherax quadricarinatus. The sequence continues at coordinate 6,788,163 of NC_091302.1, read as the reverse complement.
AAATTATTTCCCAGTAAAAGTAGGCCTTAGACAAGGATCTGTGATGTCACCGTGGTTGTTTAATATATTTATAGATGGGGTTGTAAAAGAAGTAAATGCGAGGGTCTTGGCAAGAGGCTTGGAGTTAAAAGATAAAGAATCACACATAAAGTGGGAGTTGTCACAGTTGCTCTTTGCTGATGACACTGTGCTATTGGGAGATTCTGAAGAGAAGTTGCAGAGATTGGTGGATGAATTTGGTAGGGTGTGCAAAAGAAGAAAATTGAAAGTGAATACAGGAAAGAGTAAGGTTATGAGGATAACAAAAAGATTAGGTGATGAAAGATTGGATATCGGATTGGAGGGAGAGAGTATGGAGGAGGTGAATGTATTCAGATATTTGGGAGTAGACGTGTCAGCTGATGGGTCTATGAAAGATGAGGTGAATCATAGAATTGACGAGGGGAAAAGGGTGAGTGGTGCACTTAGGAGTTTGTGGAGACAAAGAACTTTGTCCTTGGAGGCAAAGAGGGGAATGTATGAGAGTATAGTTTTACCAATGCTCTTATATGGGTGTGAAGCATGGGTGATGAATGTTGCAGCGAGGAGAAGGCTGGAGGCAGTGGAGATGTCAATGTCTGAGGGCAATGTGTGGTGTGAATATAATGCAGAGAATTCGTAGTTTGGAAGTTAGGAGGAGGTGCGGGATTACCAAAACTGTTGTCCACAGGGCTGAGGAAGGGTTGTTGAGGTGGTTCGGACATGTAGAGAGAATGGAGCGAAACAGAATGACTTCAAGAGTGTATGAGTCTGTAGTGGAAGGAAGGCGGGGTAGGGGTCGGCCTAGGAAAGGTTGGAGGGAAGTGGTAAAGGAGGATTTGTGTGCGAGGGGCTTGGACTTCCAGCAGGCATGCGTGAGCGTGTTTGATAGGAGTGAATGGAGACAAATGGTTTTTTAATGCTTGACGTGCTGTTGGAGTGTGAGCAAAGTAACATTTATGAAGGGATTCAGGGAAACCGGCAGGCCGGACTTGAGTCCTGGAGATGGGAAGTACAGTGCCTGCACTCTGAAGGAGGGGTGTTAATGTTGCAGTTTAAAAACTGTAGTGTAAAGCACCCTTCTGGCAAGACAGTGATGGAGTGAATGATGGTGAAAGTTTTTCTTTTTCGGGCCACCCTGCCTTGGTGGGAATCGGCCAGTGTGATAATAAAAAAAAAAAAAATAATAATAATAATAATAATAATAATAGTGATGTTGATAATAATACAGTAATATAATAATAATAATAATAATAATAATAATAATAATAATAATAATAATAATAATAATAATAATAATAGTACAGCCTCTCCTCACTTAACGACAGGATTCCATTCCTAAGAGTAGGTCGGTAAATGAATTGGTTGTTAAGTTAGGGGCATACTATACTGGTAGGGGGTTTGTGTCAACCATCTTTAGATATTTTTTTATGTCACCTTTGCACCATTTATAACATTTCTTGTATATTTTTAAATGTTTATACACTAGTGTACCGTATTCTGTAATAAACAGAATAGTGGAAATTCACTCTAATATACATGATTTAGGTTTGCACACTGGTTGGAGAGCTGGTCGTAAGTCCGAGTGGTCGGTAAACGAGTACATCACTAAGTCAGAAGAGGCTGTAATATAATAATACTATAATAATACAGTACAGCCTCTCCTCACTTAGTGACGTACTTGTTTACCGATGACTCAGACTTAAAACGGGCTCTCTGATCAGTATGCATACCTAAATAATGTACAGTGGTCCTTCAATAATTGTCCATAATTCATTCCTGGAAGTGGGAATATTATCGAAATGGACGATTTACGAATCAGTTTTCCCCATAAGAAATAATGTAAATTCAATTAATCCATTCCTGACACCCAGAAGTATTAAAACAAAAAATTTTTTTAACATGAAATATAGATGTAGTACATAAACAATACAGTGGCACATGATGAATTAAACATTAACAGAATAACACTTACCTTTATTGGCGATTCTTCTTTGTGTATGGAAGACTGGAGAAGGAGACTGATTGGATGATTTATTGTTTGGAAGGGGAAGCCCCTTCCATCAACGCCTCGGGTACCAATTGCTTTTCTGGGGTTACTTCTCTTCTCTGTCTCTTAATGCCACTAGGACCACCTTGAGAGTCACTGGAGTCCTGTCTCACAAAAAAACTGTCCAGAGAGCTCTGTTTCTGGAGTCTCTTTAAAACTTCCCTAAAATGGGCCAAGACTCTGTCACTGTACAAGTTGCTGATATGGCTTGCAACATCCTTCTCTGGGTGATGTTTCTCCATAAATCTTTCCATCCTACCCCACATTTCAAAAATCTCCTTAATTTCTGAAGAAGGCACCTTCCTCCATCTCTCTTCCTCCTCCTCTGCAGCAAGATTCTGAGCTGCGATCTGTTGCTCTTCCTGCTGAAGCTCTTGCAGCTCCTCAGTGCTTAGCTCTTTGTTGTGGTCCTCCACCATCTCTTCCACATCCTCCAAACTCACATCCAACCCCATGGAACTCCCCAGTGCCACAATGGATTTAACAACTGACATAGGCTCATCAGGGTCAGCCCCAAACCCTTCAAAATCCCTCTTGTGGACACACACTGGCCACAGTTTTCTCCAAGCAGAGCTCAAAGTCCTGGTAGTCATTCCCTCCCAAGCCTTACCTATAAGGCTTACGCAATGGAGAATGCTGAAGTGTTCTTTCCAAAAATCTCGTAGGGTCAAGTGAGTGTCTGAGGTCACATTCAAGCACCTTTCAAACATTGCTTTGGTGTAGAGTTTTTTAAAGTTTGCAATGACCTGCTGGTCCATGGGCTGGAGGAGAGGAGTGGTATTCGGGGACAAGAACTTTACTGTGATGAACCCAAACTCCTTCAAAATTAGGTCATCCAAGTTTGGAGGATGAGCAGGTGCATTGTCCATTACTAGGAGGCACTCGAGATGCAATTTCTTTTCCAGGAGGTAATTCTTCACACTAGGGCCAAACACTTCATTGAACCACTCTACAAAAATTTCCCTCGTGACCCATGCCTTACTATTAGATTTCCAAAACACACACAATTTACTCTTCATAACATTGTTTTTCTTGAACACTCTGGGATTTTCAGAATGGTACACTAGTAACGGCTTCACTTTGAAATCCCCACTAGCATTAGCACAGAACATTAGCGTCAGCCTGTCTTTCATAGGCTTGTGTCCTGGCAGTGCCTTTTCTTCCTGAGTAATGTAGGTCCTCTTTGGCATTTTCTTCTAAAAGAGGCCTGTTTCATCACAATTGAACACTTGTTCAGGTTTCAGTCCTTCACTGTTTATGTACTCCTTGAATTCATGCACATATTTTTCAGCCGCCTTGTGGTCCGAACTGGCAGCCTCACCATGCCTTACCACACTGTGTACGCCAGTACGCTTCTTAAATATCTCAAACCAGCTTTTGCTGGCCTTAAATTCACTCACATCATCACTAGTTGCAGGCAATTTCTTTGCCAAATTGTCATGCAACTGCCTAGCCTTTTCACAAATAAGCGACGTCATAAGACTATCTCCTGCTAATTGTTTCTCATTTATCCACACCAATAATAACTTTTCAACATCTTCTAGTAATGGTGATCTCATTTTTGTCAGCATATTTACCTCCTTTGCAACAACAGCGTCCTTGATTTCCTTTTTCTTGGCTATGATAGAAGATATGGTTGTACGGGATTTGTTATACATCCTGACCAGTTCGCCCACACGTACGCCACTATCATATTGTTCAATGATGTTTTTCTTAAATTCAATCGTATTTCTTACCTTCTTTACCAAAGGCTTGGCACTAGGAACTTTCTTTGGAGCCATGGTAGCTTATTTAGCACTTAAATAACTTGCAAGCACTAAAATAAATGGAATATTATGAAATATTTCGCTGGAGCACGTGAGGGGACCGTCGCTCACTGGTAAACAATGGCACACTGGCTGGGAAGGAAAGGCCGAGGCGGCTCGAGGCGGCTCAGAGCGTGAGTACGCGTCTGGGACGAAGGACTATTAGCGAGTTACCGGACCATTTGCGAGCCAATATTTTGACGAAAAAACAGGACTATTTCTGAAATGGACGACTTTCAGGCCGGACGATTATTGAGGGACCACTGTATATTAATTAAATAATGTATATTAGGGTTGATTTCCTCTTTTCTGTTTATTACAGTATACAGTACACTTCTCTATAAAGATTTAAAAATATACTAAAAATGTTATAAATGGTGCAAAGGCGACGTTAAAACAACAAAGATGGTTGACACAAACCCACTACCATTATAGTATGTTCCTTGATTAGCTACGAATTCGTTTACTGATGTGGTCTTAGGAACAGAACTCTGTCATTAAGTGAGGAGAGGCTGTAATATAATAATAATAATTTCTCTTCTGTGTTCTTATAATAGGCCAGGAATCTTAAGCGTTACATCAACCAGCTGACCTATGCTAAGGCCCAGTGTGAGCGCAGGATACATATCCTCAACAGTGGAAAGGGAACAGTTGAATTGGGTGGAGGTGGAGGAGGAGTTGGCAGTTCAGATGTTACGACAAGTTTGTCTGATTCGTTCTCTCACTCTCTACAGAACCTACCTGGGAGGAAGGTTGGTATCTCAGTGTATAACCCATAAGGATTTAGTGTTTTTTCTCTACAGTATCCCAACCCCTCTGAAGGGGTTGGGATACTGTAGTTCAGAGGGCACATAAATTGTGAGGTCTAAGTACCTCCAACAATATAGTTATTGAAGGATTGATGGTAAATGGGTTTCATTTTTTTGGGTCACCTTACCTTGGTGGGAGACAGCCATCGTATTAAAAATATGATAATAATAATGTATATTAGTATAACATTATTATTGTTTATATTTAAATTTGTTGCAGAGAATAATAAAATATTTTTATTAAGTCTCAGTTAATGGCGGGTCATCTCATATAAAACTAGTATATTTATTTTACTAATGCAGTATTCTCTGTTCTAGATTCTTATGTTCCAAGCACTGCTAGAGTCTGCATTTGCACGTCGTTACTTCTCGATCTACCTCGACGAAATTGGACAAGGTGCCTTCATCAGTTTCTGGTCAGCAGTTCAAGAGATCCGTCATGCAGATAAGAAGCTGCACCACCAGTTAGGAACAGAGATCTACTATACTTACCTTAGCCCTCATCCTCCTCCAGTCAAGGTTGATAAGGTATATACATTAATGTACTTACCTGTTTGTGGTTGCAGGGGTCAGTTCTCAGCTCCTGGCCCTGCCTCTCTGCTGGCCCCTACTGGGTTTACTCTCTCATGGCTACTGGAGCCCTGTTATACATATTCTTAAAACTGTGTATGTGTGTGTGCCTGCATTCCTTGTGGGCATACATATGTATATAGAGCAGGATAGGTTCAGCAAGAGGGTGAATAAATGTGGGGTGGATGGTAGGAGGCATAGTTGTACCAGGAAGGGGTGAAGGTAGTCTTGTTAGATCGGTGTAAATGACGACGAGGGATTTGACGTACTGTCAGAGTGTGAGAAAGGTAACTTTATAAAAGGATTCAGAGAAACTGATTAGTTGTACTTGATTCCTGATGGTGGAAAGTACAGTGCCTGTGCTGTGAAGTATGGGTAAGGATATTGCAGTTTAGAAAGTCATTTGAATTGTAATGTCTGTGCACTTTCAGTACGACAGCTAAGAAATTGGCATCAGTGAATTTTTCTTCTTTCAGTCACCTTACCTTGGAGCAGAACAGCTGATATTTATTGTATAAAGACACTCTACAGAAATGGAAAAATAGTTGGCAAAAGATTCTGCAGTAATAAAAATGCCTTATAAGTGGCATGAGCAAGTAGTGGGAATGTATGCAAGGGTAATATTTAGCTTCAGATATGACCATAAGTCTTACAGGTTAGCCAGACTTGAGTCCTGGAGGTGGGAAGTACAGTGCCTGCACTCTGAAGGAAGGGTGGAGATATGTTGCAGTTTTTGAACTGTAGGATTGGCATTCTTCTGACAAGACAGTGATGGAGTGAATGATGATCAAAGTGTTTCTTCTCTTTCAGGTCACCTGGCCTCGGTGGAAAATGGTTGATGTGTTAAAAACACAAAAAGTCTTATTTCTTCATAATACCAAGGAAGAATTCTCAGTGATTGCAAAAAACTTTTGCCAACATTTTTCTATTCTGGAGGGTGTTTTGATATGTTATCAACTAAGGGTGACCCAAAGAAGGAAACAAATTCACCATAGACCCCCCTGGTTGTCTTCAAGACCCCTGACTGTACATGACCAGCTGGGCTGTGGTTCGTATGTTGGATTGCATGTGACCAGCAGTAACAACCTGGTTGATCAGGCCCTGATCCACCATAAGGCCTGGTCATGGACCAGGCCATGGAGATGTTGACCCCTGGAACTCCCTCCAGGTATACTCCAGGTATCACTCATTCCCTGGCTGTCTTGCTTGAAATGACCCTCTGAACTGCATCATCCCTGCCCATTTTTCAGACTGGAGGCACTACTTCCCATATCAAAAAAAGTTCAGCTAACTGGTTTCCCTAAACCACTTCATATATATTACCTAGCTCACACTCTAACAGCACATCAAATCCCAAAAATTATTTGTCTTTACTCACATGCTATACAATATCTTACATTCTTCTTTCAACAGACCGGCCATATCCCACTGAGACAGGGTGGCCCAAAAAGAAAAACTAAAGTTTCTCTTTTTAACTTTAGTAATGCCTTACATACTTTACAGTATGTTATATGTATATATATAGCCTATTAATTAATTACTTTTGCAAAATTATTCAGTGGGAGATGGCCAGCGTGTTAAAAAAAAAGATTTTTACAATGAAATTACAGTGGACCCCCGCATAACGATCACCTCCGAATGCGACCAATTATGTAAGTGTATTTATGTAAGTTACATAAATACACTTACATAATTGGTCGCATTCGGAGGTAATCGTTATGCGGGGGTCCACTGTATTTATGTTTTGTTTAATTGAATATAATTCGACAGCACCTTACTTTCAGATAAAAAATTTAATAAATAAAATATATGAAATACTGATAAATGTGAAATAAGACACTCGCAATGTTAGAATATTTTCATGAGAAAATGCTTTGCCATGAATTACCATGTGTGGTGAAACATTTCCTCATTAAAATATAATATTGAACAAAAGTTTTCACATAGTGAAATGCAAAATTAATTAGAGTAGTTAGTGTTTATTTTGCTGTTATAATGTTAGTAGTAAAATATCTGAAGAATCTCATACATGGACACTTCAAAAATAATTTACAGCCGACTCTGCGTGGTGTAGAAGCTTTTCTTTTGGGCAACAGAGGCCCAGAAGTGTTGTATGAAATTGGAGAAGAGGTGGAGCGGACCCTGGAAGAGCGCCACTACACTGGCTTCTTGGTATCGTCCACATATCATGCTATGCTCCATCAAGCAGCTCTCCAGGGAGTGGATTTCATGACAGAATGTGCAGGTTAGTGCTGGTCTAATCTAACCTAGCCTAACCTAACCAAACCTAGCATAACTTAACCTAGCCTAACATAGTTCATATATGACAATCACCCTAATTGTATAATATATTGTACTCATCTTTATAGAAATAGTTTGTTTTGTATGAGTGATGAATGAATGAATGAATGGTGAATGCATTTCCTTTGAGACACCTGCCTTGGCAGAAAATGTCTGTTGAGGTAAAAAAAATTTTTTCAACAATATTCCTGCATCCCACCAAGGCAGTGACCCAAAGAGAAAAACAAAAGTAAAATATATACATATGTTTATTCTTTTTAGCATAAGAGGCAACTAAAATGGCAGAGCAAAGGGCTAGTAAACCTTCTCTTGTATAAAGTACTAAATTTAAAAATAAGAAAAACTTGTTTTTTCTTTACTGGGTCACCCTGCCTTATTTTATTAATTCATTGACTATTTCCCACCAAAAAAAGAGAAGAAACATTTTCATCATCACTCACTCCAGAAAAATATATGTATTTTGTCCCCTGACTTGCTCATTGATTTCTCGGGTCACCATATCTCGCTGATGTGTTAAAAAAATGATTCAATCTTACAGATATGTTTGTTTTCAGAGGAAGGAGGTGTTGGCAGCACCGAGGGCAGCAGCACTGAATCGGTGGAGCAGATGCAGATGCAGCTCTCTGATCATTCCTCCTATGCCCGCAATAAACTGGCGCACCTCCAGGAAAGACTTACCAATAAACTCCTGGTGAGTATGTAGAAATAAATTTCTGTTTTATCATTATTATCACTTCTCTCTTAATGTCTTCTGGTGTGTCTGTTGTAATATCTTGTTGTCTATTTAAATGTGATTAATATCTTGTTACTGGGTTATAATGGGATTAATAAATTCTCATTGTCACTGTTTGTTCACCATATCTTAGAATTTTTACATAGCTTAAAATCATAGAGCCAGTTTGAAACCACTTAATAAATTCCAATTAACTTAAGAACACTGAATCAATTTAAATTATTAATACTTAAAATTGTACTGTTTTTGCTACCTCTCTCTCCTTACAATAATGCATATTTAAAATTGTACCATTCAGTAACCTATGCAGTCATTCTTAAGTCCAACATATGTACCTATACGGTATACATGAACACAGGAAAAATACCTACTGTACTCTAGTAAACAAAACACGTGATACAAATGAAATGAAGCTTATAATAAAGTTTGCAAATGCTAATGTAAATTCAATAAAACAAACGGTGAATAGGTGTTGGCCAAGGCAAATTGTTCATATTATCAAAAGTTCACAACACAGATGCTTGTATGTGGGGGGAATCTCCATAGTGTGTAAGCATTAGGATTACTCTACCTAAAATGCACCGAATCCTGGTGGTTTTCTTTTGTGCTGAACTACATTTTGTATATTGCATGAAAACTGCATTTTGTATACTGCATGTAAACTACATATTGTATACTGCATGTAAACTACATATTGTATACTGCATGTAAACTACATTTTATATACTGCATGTAAACTACATTTTGTATACTGAACTAAAAAATTGTTTTGTCTTGTTTGCAAATGTAATAATGTTGGTAGAATTACCCTCAATATGTTAGGTATAAGGACGCAATTGCAACTAATGTGACATTTTATGTAGCAACGTTTTGCTCTCTAGGAGCTTAAAGATTTGACAGTGCTCCTGGAGAGTGAAATGTTGCCACAATAAAACTGTCACATTATAATACTACTACTACTACTACTACTACTACTACTACTACTACTACTACTACTACTAATAATAATAATAATAATAATAATAATAATAATAATAATATGTTCCTAGGTAGTAGGTTGGTAGACAGCAGCCACCCAGGGAGGTACAACCGTCCTGCCAAGTGAGTGTAAAACGAAAGCCTGTAATTGTTTTACATGATGGTAGGATTGCTGGTGTCCTTTTTCGTGTCTCATAAACATGCAAGATTTCAGATACGTCTTGCTACTTGTACTTACACTTAGGTCACACTACACATACATGTACAAGCATATATATACACACCCCTCTGGGTTTTCTTCTATTTTCTTTCTAGTTCTTGTTCTTGTTTATTTCCTCTTACCTCCATGGGGAAGTGGAACAGAATTCTTCTTCTGTAAGCCATGCGTGTTGTAAGAGGCGACTAAAATGTTGGGAGCAAGGGGCTAGTAACCCCTTTTCCCATATAAATTACTAAATTTAAAAAGAGAAACTTTTGTTTTTCTTTTTGGACCACCCGGCCTTGGTGGGATGCGGCCGGTTTGTTGAAAAAAAAAAAATAATAATAATAATACGTATCTTCCTAGGTAGTAGGTTGGTAGATAGCACCCGCCCAGGGAGGTACTACCGTCCTGCCAAGTGAGTGCAAAACGAAAGCCTGTAATTATTTTACATTATGGTAGGATTGCTTGTATCCATTTTTCTGTCTCATGAACATGCAAGGTTTCAGGTAGGTCTTGCTACTTATACTTAGGTCACACTACACATACATGTACAAGCATATAGTATATACACACCCCTCTGGGTTTTTCTTCTATTTTCTTACTAGTTCTTGTTCTTGTTTATTTCCTCTTACCTCCATGGGGAAGTGGAACAGAATTCTTCCTCCATAAGCCATGCGTGTTGTAAGAGGCGACTAAAATGCCGGGAACAAGGGGCTAGTAACCCCTTCTCCTGTATATATTACTAAATGTAAAAGGAGAAACTTTAGTTTTTCCTTTTGGGCCACCCTGCCTCGGTGGGATATGGCCGGTGTGTTGAAAGAAGAAAGAAATAATAACAATATCTTTCTAGGTAGTAGGTTGGTAAACAGCAACCGCCCAGTGAGGTACTACCCTCTTGCCAAGTGAGTGTAAAACGAAAGCCAGTAATTGTTTTACATGATGGTAGGATTGCTGGTGTCCTTTTTCCTGTCTCATAGACATGCAAGATTTCAGGTACGTCTTGCTACTTGTACTTACACTTAGGTCACACTACACATGCATGTACAAGCATATATATGCACACACCCCTCTGGGTTTTTTTCCATTTTCTTTCTAGTTCTTCTTCTTGTTTATTTCCTCTTACCTCCATGGGGAAGTGGAACAGAATTCTTCCTCTGTAAGCCATGTGTGTTGTAAGAGGCGACTAAAATGCCGGGAGCAAAGGTCTAGTAACTCCTTCTCCTGTATAAATTACTACATTTAAAAAGAGAAACTTTTGTTTTTCTTTTTGGGCCACCCCGCCTTGGTGGGATACAGCCGGTTTGTTGTAAAAAGAAAGAAAGAATAATATCTTACTACAAGTACATGTACATGGTATACAGGCCTAACTGACACCAGTGACATCCTACTATATAGAAAGCCCCTTGTTATGCTGAGCATTTCGGGCAAATTAGGTCAGTTTTTGTTCCAGGATGCAACCCACACCAGTCTACTAACACCCAGGTATCCATTTTAAACTGATGGGTGAACAGGGACAGCAGGTATCTTATGGAAACACGTCCCTAATGTTTTCCAGCCATACTGGAGGAGATTCGAACCCTGAACCTCAGTGTGTGAGCTGAGTGCGCTAGCGATCGAGCTACGGAACACCACTGTTGCACTTGTGTCCTTTTACCTAACACGTTTGTAAATGAACAGATGCACAGTGCTCTGGCTACTTTATCATAGGCTATGTTTCACTTACTAGAATCTTTGTCAAATCTTACAGCTCCTGGTGAGCAAAACATTGCTTACTATGAAGCACTGTTTCCCTCCATGGCAGGGTGACCAGATAAAGAAAAAACTAATTTTTTTTCCTCTTTCATTTAGTAATTTATGCTAAATGTAAAATGAAAAACTCATTCTTTCTTTTTAGGTCACCCTGCCTTGGTGGAAGAAGGCTTGTACATTAAAAAAAAAAAAAAGACTCTGAAGCAGGAATATATAAATCATTTATCAATTATTTCACTTTAAAGTCCAATTGGTTTTTCACAATTTCCTGATCAATGTTCATGACACTTTTCTCTGAGCACTAAGAAGGGTGTGCATGTGTATGTGTGTTGTTTCAGGCATTGCAAGCCTTGCGTCAGTGTGGGAAGGCAGATGCTAAAGTAATCACTCACCTGGAGGGGGAGATCAGCCAGCTTCGCAGCGACCACAAGCTGCTGGAGACTCACGTGGAGAGAACAGGGCTTTGGAGTGATAACATTGGTCGTTGGCGAGTACATGTCCAGAGCGTCCAGGTGAGTTTAAAAAGTGCTGTTCTGGTAGTATAGGTCGTTATAACACGATTTCTAAAATATTTAGGTTAATACCACACTTTCTTGAAGGATATCCTTTAAAGAGCTCAAAATAATTGATTCAGATTGGTTAAGCTTAGATTCAGAAAGGATATAGGAAAGTATTGGTTTGGAAATAGAGTAGTTGATGTGTAGAACAATCTGCCTAGTAGGGTCATTGAAGCTAAAACCTTAGATAGCTTCAAATATAGGTTAGATAAATACATGAGTAAGAGGGATTGGATTTGACCGGATTTGCACATGAGTTAATAGGGTTATCAAAGCTTATTCCTTGGATAACATTGATAATGAGTTGGGCAGATATTTTTGTTGGTGGGTTTGAATTTGAGAAGGACCTGTCTAGTATGGGCTAGTAGGTCTGTTGCAGTGCTCCTTCTTTCTTATTTTCGTATGTTTTTAAGATACATCTGAATATTTTAAGTTAAACATCCATATCTGAAAGTGAAGATGTGATTATACAGTATGTTATAGGGTATCAGAGAATAGAAAGTTTACATTTTTAGAATATATATCTCTTTCTTTCTAGCTCATTGAGGAAAAAGATATTCCACACCTGGTGTTATTAGTTCACCTAAATTCCGAAGAGATAAAAAGCTCATCATTCCAAGATCTTTCTTCAGCATCTGTCTCGGCACCGTCTGCTGTATCAGTGTTGTCCCCTGCTGCTGTGGATGCCCTCGATCCATCTGCCTTGAGCTCTGGACCTGCACATGGCTGGGTTATCGTGAGGAAATTGCCACAGCTTATTGATCTGCATAGAAAACTATGGTAAGTTACCAATGAATTTTTATTTTTTCAACATACAAACCATCTCCCGTTGAGGCAAGGTGACCTGAAAAAAGAAGGAAACTAAAGTTTTTCTTGTTTTTACATTTCGTAATTTGTACAGGAGAAGGGGTTACTGACCCCTTGCTCCTGGCCTTAATGAAAATATATTAATTTAAATAATTTTGCTGGTAATAAGCATATTTCACTTGCACACCAGTAACTCTGAGAAACTGATATCATGTGATACATTACTAAATTTAAAAAGGAGAACTTTTTTTCTTTTTTTTTTAGGTCACCCTGTCTTGGTGGGATACGGCTGATTTGATAAAAAAAAAAAGCTCATCAACTACACGAGAGTTATTAAGACTGTATGAACCATGGAACAGGTGGGATTTGAGCCCATGGCAAGCGAATCCTGTGAATTTTAGGACTCTCTGTCATGGTTCAAACGTCACCTGATCTTTGGTTTGTTTGCTGTCATGCTTTTATGATTTTATGAGTCAAGATTGTATAACCAGTACACCACAGGTCAAGAATACTTAATCTTTAATATGGGTACAAGAGGACCCCGCTTATACAGCAGGTTAGGTTCCGGGCTACTACTTTAAAGTTAATTATAGCTTTGTTTCACTTCCAGAAGTATATAAAAGCCTGATGACTTGATTACATTGTCATATATTAAGTGAGCAATACAGCTAGGTCTAAAAAATGTACATACAATACACACATTACTTTTTTTCTTCATCAATCTGGCCATATCCCACCAAGGCAGGGTGACCTGCCTTGGTGGGATATGGCCAAAAGTTTTTCTTTTTAAATTTAGTAATGTATACAGGAGAAGGGGTTACTAGCCCCTTGCTCTCGGCATTTTAGTCGCCTCTTATGACATGCATGGCTTATGGAGGAAGGATTCTGTTCCATTTCCCACATGGAGAACACTCATTATTTACCTTAAAGTATTTTCATACTTAGTTTATAGTGAGTGGTGAATATATTTATATAGGAAGTCTGAATAAATGGAGACTGGGTATAATTGACAACCTCTGTAGTATTAGGAAATTGCCATAAAGCGAAGTGCTGTAAACCAAGGCCCTCCTGGAGGCATTAAGGTGAACTTTGTATACACATGGTGAGAGAAACAAACAATCCAAGTGTATATACATTGCTGCTCTTAGTGTATACATATTGAGAGAAATGCCTCCTTATTAAAACACAGGCTTATATCACCAGTATAGCAGGTTAGGTTCCAGACGGCTTTTTTTTCACTTGCCAGTGTATATAAAAGCCTAAAAACATGTTTACACTATTATATATTAAGTGAGTAATAGAGCTTGGCCTAAAAAATGCATTTACAGCACACACACATTACTTTTTTTTTTAACACGTCGGCCATTTCCCACTGAGGCAGGGTGACCCAAAAAGAAAGAGAAAAACCCAAAGAAAGAAAGAAAAGCCCAAAGAAAGAAAGAAAAACCCCAAAAAAGAAAGAAAAAACATTCATCATCATTCAACACTGTCACCATCACTCATATATAATCACTGTCTTTGCAGAGGTGCTCAGATACGACAGTTTAGATGTCCCTCCAAACTGCCAATAACCTTAACCCCTCCTTTAAAGTGCAGGCATTGTACTTCCCATTTCCAGGTCTCAAGTCCGGCTAACCTTAGCTTATAGTGAGTGGTGAATATATTTATTGTAGGAAGTCTGAATAAATGAAAAATGAGTATAATTGAAAACTGCTCTATTAGTGAAATGCTGTAAAGTGAAGATCTGTAAAAGAGCCTGTACTAAGATTCAACAATGATTTGCCTGTTTTCTGAAGTTATACATTGTAAGTTTTCTCTCTGATTAAATGTTGCAGCTTTATATTTTATGTATTACAATCTGCTTTCTTATAAAGCTTCTCTATATAGTGTGGTTTTGTGATTGAAAAATTGCATCCAGAATTGAATAGCACGTGACAAGGTCTTTATATGTTCTACATAGAATAACTTTATACGAGAGATTACTGTAATTTTTGTGCCACGTACTGTCTGATTTCCACTGAAGAAGTCACTGGCTGGTGCAGCCTTTCAGTGATCAAGATTTTCAAATATTGCACAAGTGTCTCTTCAGTTTCCACTCCTTCCCTTTCACCTGTAAACAGTAATTTATTTTGCAACTCAACATTTTTTACACTTCAGTTTTTGAAACATTTTTTACACCTAATTTTTTACACTTCAGCTTTTGTAACTCTTTTTTTTACACTTCATATGGATTTAATGCCTCCCAGTGAATGTAATATCTTTTGTTATCCAAGTTGCTGTATATGATTATTTTTAAATTATAATCTTGTGCTTTATGCTGTGATTAATTCCCTACTCCTCCCAAAATTTGAGTTTTATTTCTTTCAACACCTCAGCTGTCTCTTACCGAGGCACGGTGACCCGTGAAAGAAGAGACAAAAAGTTTCCGTCTTTTTACATGGAATAATAATTTTGAGTTTTTATAACTCAAAAATTTTTACCCCTTAATTCATCTTTTATTCTTGTGGTAGCCAAATTGCTCCATCGATGAAAGCGGTGGAACTTCCTTCCGTGCCAGGCAAAATGCTGTTTGGCAAAGTTGCTGACAAGGCTCATCTGGAGAAAGTGCGAGTTGTGGCGCAGAATTATTTTGATGCGGTTTTAAGCGACGAGAAACTGTCCAGCTCCGAGCTGATATATGCATACTTGTCGCCATCCCCAGAACACTTAAAGCAAGTGCCAATACAACGGAAGAAATCAAAATTCTCATTTTCGACATTCTTCAAAGGGTGAGTATGCTTTATCACTAAGAGCTTGCTGGTTAATTTTGTATTTTCTTCTCATAAGAAAATTCATATACAATACAATAGTTTTTAGTGGTGTATGTGGCACAAATAATGTAGTTTACATGTAGCAAAACATTGGTAGGCATAAAAGAAAGCTACTAGTCTATTTACTGTCATTTCAATAGTACTGTACAGTATATTTCATATTTTTTGCTTGGCAATAAAAAGATTTTTAAATATGTTGTACACCTACCATCCGACTTACAACCTGCTCGACATATGACCATTCGACTTACGACCGTGTTTTGTATGCCAAATTTCTGGGAAATAAACAACTGTTTGTGTTGTACACAGTGTTTATCCTAAACCTTACAGTATAAAATACAGTACTAACAGCATAAAAAGTAAAGTAAAAAATGAATTACCAAAATAAAACAATAAAATAAAGTCATTAAAAAAATGTGATGTTGATATTCAGTAGTATGGTTCGACTTATGTCCATTTCATCTTACGAGCGGTTGGTTGGAACTGAACTCGGTCGTAAGTCGGATGGTACCTGTAATTTTTTTTAACACATCAACCGTTTCCCACCGAGGCAGGTGACCCAAAAAGAAAGAAAAAACTTTCATCATTCAACACTTTCACCGTCACTCATACATGATCACTATCTTTGCAGAGGCCAGTATCCCAAACCTCTCCTTTAAAGTTCAGGCATAGCACTTCCCATTTCCAGGACTCAAGTCTGGCTAACCAGAAATAAGAATTTTGGTGATCACTCCCACAGCCTGGCCAGTATGACTGTATATTGTAATTACATCACAGTAAAGTGAGGAAGCTGGTGTGCTGGTCTCTGTTTTTAACAGAAAAATGTCTAAGAAATATCACCTGAATCATTTCAAATGTCACTAATTCTGTAAAATTATTCTGTATATAATTTTTTATTATCAAATTTTGATCCAGCATATTGTGTCTACCTTGGTTATACAACATTTTGCAAGGTAAGAATAAGAATTTTTTTTTCTTTAACACTGCAGTCATCTCCCACCAAGGCAGGGTGACCCAGGAAAAAAAAGAATGAAAGCTTTTTTTTTTTACATTTAGTAATTTATATGGAAGGGGTTGCTAGCCTCTTGATCCTAACAAGATCTAATTCTTTTTTAACACCTTGGCCATCTCCCACTGAGGCAGGGTGACTCAAAAAAGAAAAACATTTTCACCATCATTCACACATAATCACTGTTTACTTAATGTTCCCTTGGGATGATGGATTTCCTGTCATATTCTGTCATGCAGGATGGGGTTCCTATCATGCTCTATCATGTTGATGGTTTTCTCCTGTCATACTTTCCCTATCATACTCCATCACACAGGATACTTTCCCTGTTATACTCCATCACACAGGATACTTTCCCTGTCATACTCCATCACACAGCATACTTTCCCTGTCATACTCCATCACACAGCATACTTTCCCTGTCATACTTCATCACACAGGATACTTTCCCTGTCATACTCCATCACACAGGACACTTTTCCTGTCATACTTTATCATGCATGGTGATGGTTTTTTATCATCATATATAATTTTTTAAAAGTATATCATTCTTATTCTAGAGGGGATGGTAAGAGTGACAGTGATGAGGAGGAACTTGGGCTGATAATGGATGCTGGGGAGACATCAGCTGATGGAGGGAGTGGAGATGGAGGCAAAGACTCGGTGGCAGAACCGCTCTTCTCATTCCTGGAAGAACTCTGCGAGCTTAGGGGTGTCAGCAAGTGGCTCAGGAAGACTTTGATTTCCTTTGTTCAAATCACATATGGGAAAACAATTACCAAGTAAGTGCTGAAGCTCACTGCTGGTAGGTTGAAATATTTTTTAAATTGGTGCAATGCCGGTCTCAAAATGTCATTAAGAGATAGTTTAATATCTTTATTATGCACCCCATGATGTCGGAGGTAGTCATAAGATTACAGAAGTACATAATAGGTCCAGGCAATGAGCCACAAAGTTTTGATAGCCAAGCAAGTTACAGTGGTAAAGAACTATTTACATGTTTATATCTGGTTACAGTCATGATGAATTATTTATGCAGGCATGAATTAGGTCTCGCCACAGAGAACAAAATTGACAGTGTGCAAAGTCAGGGTATTCTTACAGAATGGTTGGTAATATATCACTGTGGATAAAATACTTCGACATTTCTTGACCATTTCTAAGTGAGTTGTCTCAGAATTCATTAATTTTATCACATTCAGCAAGTGTCTTTTAAAACTCATCTATATTTTACAATTTTTCATAAAAATGAGATTCAAATTTGGTTTTACTTACATTAAATTAAACAAATTCAGATGTAAATAAGACAACCTACTTTATAGTCTGTGTCTAGTTCTTAGATAACATTTAAGCATTAGAATTAGTTTGCCTGAAACACATTGCATAATTTGTGGTTTTCTGTTGTGCCTTCCTATGTTTTATTACATGTAACCTAAATTATTTTTTTTATAACAAAGAAATAACTATTATAGAACAAGTGTATCCACAATTGACTACCACACATGCTGTTCAATTTTGAATGTACAGTAGAACCCCTCATATCTATTGATTTGTTATCCATGGTTTCAGTTATCCACAGTTTACTGGGGCCAAAAAATACTTCTTCATTTTCCATAATAATGGCCTCAGAGTGCAAAAGTAGAGAAGCTGGCAGTTGTTCAAAGCCTAAGAGAAGCCATGAAGTGATTCCTGTCAGTGAAAAAGTGATAATTCTCCACTTGTGCATAATTTATCAATTTAACTTTATAATATTTTCTTGTTCTTATTCTTTTTAGTAATCATTACAGGAAAAGGGGTTACTAGCCCATTGCTCCCGGCAATTTAATTGACTTTTACAACACGCATGGCTTACGGAGGAAAGATTCTTATTCCACTTCCCCATGGATATAAAAACAAAAGTACTAGGAACAAGAAATATTAAGATAAAATCAAAGAAAACTCAGATGAGTGTGTATAAAAAAAGTGTACATGTATGTATAGTGTGACCTAAGTGTAAGTAGACGTAGCAAGACGTACCTGTAATCTTGCATATTTATGAGACAGACAAAAGACACCAGCAATCCTACCATCATGTAAAACAATTACAGGCTTTCGTTTTACACTCACTTGGCAGGACGGTAGTACCTCCCTGGGTGGCTGCTGTCTACCAGCTTACTACCGGTTATTTTTATATAGCCGGACTTGAGTCCTGGAAATGGGAAGTACAGCCTGCATTTAAAAGGAGAAGTTTGGAATATTGACAGTTTGGAGAGATATGTTGTGTATCTTTATACGTATATGCTTCTAAACTGTTGTGTTCTGAGCACCTCTGCAAAAACAGTGATTATGTATGAGTGAGGTGAAAGTATTGAATGATGATAAAAGTACAGTGGTCCCTCGTTTTTCGTAATTAATCCGTTCCTGGAGGAGCTACTATAAACGAAATTTACGATTTGCGAATCAATTTTCCCCATAAGAAATAATGTAAATACAATTAATCCGTTTCTGACACTCAGAAGTATTAAAACAAAAAATTTTTTTACATGAAATATACATGTAGTATATAAACAATACAATGGGAAATGATGAATGAAACATTAACAGCATAACACTTACCTTTATTGGAGATTCTTCTTAGTGTATGGGAGACTGGAGGAGGAGAGAGATTGGATTGTTTACAGTTTGGAAGGGAAATCCCCTTCCAGCAACACCTCAGGTACCAATTGCTTCTCTGGGGTTGCTTCTCTTCTCTGTTTCTTAATGCCACTAGGACCACCTTGAGAGTCACTCTAGTCCTGTCTCGCAAAGTAACTGTGGAGAGAACTCTGTTTCTGGCGTCTCTTTAACACTTCCCTAAAATGGTACAAGACTTTGTCACTGTACATATTTCTCACCTTCTTTATCACAGGCTTGGCACTAGGAGCTTTCTTTGGAGCCATGGTATCTTATTTAGTACTTGCAAGCACTAAAATGAGTGGAATATTATGAAATATTTCGTAGGAGCACTTGAGGGGACCTTCACTCACTGGTAAACAATGCCAGACTGGCTGGGTAGGGAGGCCTCCCCGGCTCACACCGTGCGTAAGCGTCCTGGACGAACTACTATTCGCGAGTCATCCTATGAAAAGCGAGTCCATGTTTATACGAAAATACCCCTATGATTGGCGAAATTTACGATTGCCGAGAACTATGAAAAGCGAGGGACCACTGTATTTTATTTTTGGGGATTTTCTTTCTTTTTGGGTCACCCTGCCTCGGTGGGAGACTGCCGACTTGTTAAAAAAAAAAATTTATAATAGGTATGTATAGGGTAGGTAGTACCATCCAGGGGGGTACTACCGTCCTGCCAAGTGAGTGTGAAACGAAAGCCTGTAATTGTTTTACATGATGGTAGGATTGCTGGTGTCTTTTGTCTGTCTCATAAATATGCAAGATTACAGGTACATCTTGCTACTTCTACTTACACTTAGGTCACACTACACATACATGTACAAGCATATATATACACACCCCTCTGGGTTTTCTGCTATTTTCTTTCTAATTCTTGTTCTTGTTTATTTCCTCTTATCTCCATGGGGAAGTGGAACAGAATTCTTCCTCCGTAAGCCATACGTGTTGTAAGAGGCAACTAAAATGCCGGGGGCAAGGGGCTAGTAACCCCTTCTCCTGTATATATTACTAAATGTAAAAGGAGAAACTTTTGTTTTTCCTTTTGGGCCACCCTGCCTCGGTGGGATACGGCCGGTGTGTTGAAAGAAGAAGAAAGGTATGTATAGGCCTTATATATAGGGTTTGCTACTATCCACAGTTTTGGTATCCATGGCAGGTCCTTGGAATGTATCCCTTGTGGATACAAGGATCCTACTATACTCTTTCAGTTGTATTTACAAAAGCATGCTGCTGTATAAAGAGGAGCTTCATAAAAGAGCTGACTACACTTCAGACTGAAACAATAATCCATTGAATGTGTGACACTGGCAAAAGACTTTTGATCCAAGGAATTGGAGATACCCTCCCCTTCCTCAGATCAAACCTGATTACCTCCCAACCCCCAGGCACTGTGTAACTCATAGGGATTTAGCACTTCCTACAGTACTCAAAATAGCAAGGGTCACCCCGATCCACAAAGGAGGAGACCAAACAGAGTTGAATAACTATAGGCCAATATCCAACTTACACCCTCTCTCAAAAATCTTCGAAAAATTAATTCATAAACGAATCTACTCCTACCTTATCTCCCAAAACATACTCAACCCCTGCCAATTTGGATTCAGGCCTAATAAAAATACTAATGATGCTATTATACACATGCTAGAACATATATACACTGCAATAGAGAAAAAAGAAGTCCCACTGGGGATCTTCATTGACTTACGTAAAGCTTTTGATACAGTTGACCATGACTTGCTCCACGTAAAATTGTCACACTATGGTATAAGAGGGCACTCCCTCAACTACCTCAAGTCATACCTCAGCAACAGAAGCCAATATGTGTACGCAAATGGGGCAAACTCTTCTGCGCAACCAATTACAGTTGGTGTCCCACAGGGAAGTGTCCTTGGCCCTCTTCTCTTTCTCCTATACATAAATGACCTTCCAAATGCTTCACAATTACTCAAACCCACACTATTTGCAGATGACACTACATACGTCTTCTCTCACCCGAGCCCAGTCACGCTAGCCAGTACTGTAAATACCGAATTACAGAAAATATCTACCTGGATGAGGACTAACAAACTTACACTAAACATTGACAAAACCTACTTCATTCAGTTTGGTAACAGAGCTACAGATGTCCCTCTTAACATAATGATAAACGGATCACCTATCACAAAGCTAACAGAGGGAAAATTCTTAGGAATCCACCTTGATAATAGACTCAAATTTCATACACATATACAACAAATTTCTAAGAAAATTTCCAAGACTGTAGGCATACTATCGAAGATATGGTATTATGTTCCACAGTCAGCCCTCCTGGCCCTATATCACTCTCTTATTTACCCCTATCTCACCTATGGAATTTGTGCATGGGGCTCAACAACAATTAACCATCTCAGACCACTAATTACCCAACAAAAGGCTGCAGTTAGAAGGATAACAAATTCTCACTACAGGCAGCACACTCCACCAATATTCAATACACTAAACCTACTCACCATACAAAACATCCATACTTATTACTTCACCTATTACATACATAGAACACTTAACTCTGATATTAACCCTCCCCTCAAACATCTCCTTGCCAACCTCAACAGAACACATGACCATAACACAAGGCACAGATCACTCTTTGATGTTCCTCGTGTCCATCTCACACTATGCAAAAACTCAATGCACATAAAAGGCCCTAAAATCTGGAATTCATTACCTGTAAATATAAAAGAAACACTACCTGTTTATAAATTCAAGTCTCTTCTCAAAGATCACTTACTCACCCAAAACCAAATAAATACTGAATAACTGAACCTTGTAAATTGTATATCTTAAATGTTTCTCACAATTATATCACATAAATGTTAAACCTAAAACCCAATCTAACTTTATTATTTTTTAAATACACTACCTAACAGAATACTCCATACGACTGAATGTACAACAATGCATGCAACCATATGACCTGTCTTTGTAATACTCATTTGTGCTTTATAGTTATCTGTTTACAATAATGTATTATCACTGATTTCATCATTGCTTAGTTAATTTTAAGCCAGCCCGAAATGCTATGCATAGTATAAGTGGCTTTGGCATGCTGCTCTTATCTGTATTTTTTTGTACCTCTGTATGTATGCTCAAATTGTAAATAAATAAATAAAAATAAACAATAATAATAACATACGCCCTCTCCTCACTTAGCGACTTCTCATTTACTGATGACTTGGACTTATGACAGATTCTCTGACCAATATGCATACCTAAATAATGTATATTATAGTTGATTTCCTCTATTCTGTTTTATACAATATACAGTGCACTACTGTATAAACATTTAAAAATGTACCAGAAATGTTATAAATGATGCAAAGGTGACATTAAAACAACATCAAAGATGGTTGACACAAACCCACTACCATTATAGTATGCTTCTCACTTAGTGACGAATTCATTTACCAACGTGGTCTTAGGAAGAAAACTCTGTCGTTAAGTGAGGAGAGGCTGTATTGTATGCATTGTAATTCAAAGCACCACTAAGATAGAAAAACTTTTTTTTATAATTCATTACTTTTATTTAATGAAATTAAAAATTTTCAGACATGTGCGAGAAACTGTATCAGGCATGCTGAGCGAGTCAATGGTCCTCTACTACATGCACACAGTGAAAGACAATCTTTGGCCATCACATAACGAGTTGCAAGCCATCCGTCAAGCACGCACAGAGGATGACAAACTTAGAACAAGGTTGCATACAGTCATTGTATTTCTTTTTTTTTTTCAACAAGTCGGCCGTCTCCCACCGAGGCAGGGTGACTCAAAAAAGAAAGAAAATCCCCAAAAAGAAAATATTTTCATCATCATTCAACTCTTTCACCTCACTCACACATAATCACTGTTTTTGCAGAGGTGCTCAGAACACAACAGTTTAGAACCATATATGTATAAAGATACACAACATATCCCTCCAAACTGCTAATATCCCGAACCTCTCCTTTAGAGTGCAGGCATTGTACTTCCCATTTCCAGGACTCAAGTCCGGCTATATAAAAATAACCGGTTTCCCTGAATCCCTTCACTAAATATTACCCTGCTCACACTCCAACAGATCGTCAGGTCCCAAATACCATTTGTCTCCATTCACTCCTATCGAATACGCTCATGCACGCCTGCTGGAAGTCCAAGCCCCTCGCCCACAAAACCTCCCTTACCCCTTCCTTCAAACCTTTTTGAGGACGACCCCTACCCCGCCTTCCTTCTCCTACAGATTTAAATGCTCTCCATGTCATTCTACTTTGATCCATTCTCTCTAAATGACCAAACCACTTCAACAACCCCTCTTCAGCCCTCTGACTAATACTTTTATTAACTCCACACCTTCTCCTAATTTCCACACTCCGAATTTTCTGCATAATATTTACACCGCACATTGCCCTTAGACAGGACATCTCCACTGCCTCCAACTGCCTCCTTGCTGCTGCATTCACAACCCAAGCTTCACACCCATATAAGAGTGTTGGTACTACTATACTTTCATACATTCCCTTCTTTGCCTCCATAGATAACGTTTTTTGACTCCACATGTACCTCAATGCACCACTCACCTTTTTTCCCTCATCAATTCTATGATTAACTTCATCCTTCATAAATCCATCCGCCGACACGTCAACTCCCAAGTATCTGAAAACATTCACTTCTTCCATACTCCTCCTCCCCAATTTGATATCCAATTTTTCTTTATCTAAATTATTTGATACCCTCATCACCTTACTCTTTTCTATGTTCACTTTCAACTTTCTGCCTTTACACACACTCCCAAACTCATCCACTAACCTTTGCAATTTTTTTTAGAATCCCCCATAAGCACAGTATCATCAGCAAAAAGTAACTGTGTCAATTCCCATTTTGTATTTGATTCCCTATAATTTAATCCTGCCCCTCTCCCGAACACCCTAGCATTTACTTCTTTTACAACCCCATCTATAAATATATTAAACAACCATGGTGACATTACACATCCCTGTCTAAGACCTACTTTTACCGGGAAGTAGTCTCCCTCTCTTCTACACACCCTAACCTGAGCCTCACTATCCTCATAAAAACTCTTTACAGCATTTAGTAACTTACTGCCTATTGCATATACTTGCAACATCTGCCACATTGCTCCCCTATCCACTCTATCATATGCCTTTTCTAAATCCATAAATGCAGTAAAAACTTCCCTACCTTTATCTAAGTACTGTTCACATATATGCTTCAATGTAAACACTTGATCTACACATTCCCTACCCACTCTAAAACCTCCTTGCTCATCCGCAATCCTACATTCTGTCTTACCTCTAATTCTTTCAATTATGACCCTACCGTACACTTTTCCTGGTATACTCAGTAAACTTATTCCTCTATAATTTTTACAGTCTCTTTTGCCCCCCTTCCCTTTATATAAAGGGATTACACATGCTCTCCGCCAATCCCTAGGTATCTTCCTCTCTTTCATACATTTATTAAACAAAAGTACCAACCACTCCAACACTATGTCCCCCCCTGCTTTTAAAATTTTATGTCATGATCCCATCAGTTCCAGCTGCTTTACCCCCTTTCATTCTACGTAATGCCTCACGTACCTCCCCCATACTTATACTCTGTTCTTCTTCACTCCTAAAAGATGGTATACCTCCCTGGCCAGTGCATGAAATTACCGCCTCCCTTTCTTCCTCAACATTTAAAAGTTCCTCAAAATATTCTCGCCATCTACCTAATACCTCCCTCTCCCCATCTACTAACTCCCCTACTCTGGTTTTAACTGACAAATCCATACGTTCCTTAGGCTTTCTTAACTTGTTTAACTCACTCCAAAATTTTTTCTTATTTTCATTAAAATTTCTTGACAGTGCCTCTCCCACTCTATCATCTGCTCTCCTTTTGCTCTCTCTCACAACTCTCTTCACCTTTCTTTTACTCTCCATATACTCTGCTCTTCTTATAACACTGCTTTGTAAAAACCTCTCATAAGCTAACTTTTTCTCTTTTATCACACCCTTTACTTCATCATTCCACCAATCACTCCTCTTTCCTCCTGCACCCACCCTCCTATAACCACAAGCTTCTGCCCCACATTATAATACTTCTTCTTCTTCTTCTAATGACCAGAGCTTTGGTAAGATGGGGAAGGAAGAAGGATGGGTAAGGATGGAAATATTGGAAAAGGGTTGGAGGGGGGGAAGAGGTAGGATATAAAAGGTAAGTGGCCCAACCACTTTGGTGTAATTTAAAAAGTGTATTTGAATTGATAAGATATTCTTTAAGGGGTATAATACTAACCCATCAGAGTCACATAAATATAATAGGTATATAAGTACACATGACTCTGAATTGGTTGTAGTTATACAAGTTGCAATTGCTTTTTTTTTTTTTCGCGATTGCACAACGGATATTTATACAACAAGAAATGCAATATTTTCTGGCAGTTTATGAGCTCGTGACAATAGCTTCTTAATGGTGGTGTCCAACAATAGTCAATAGCATAATTTTACATTAGAAAGTTATTTAAGATGTCTCCCTAATTGGGGGCGATGATTTTCTCAGTATACATAGAAGGGTTCTGGTAGTATCCAATCTTCTTCGTCAGGTAAGTTGCTCAAAATCATGGGTCGAGGGTAATCATTTTTAAAACTCATCCAACCCTCTTTAACCCCCCCCCACTACTCATCTTTGCACTAGCCCACCTTTCTGCCAGTAGTCGCTTATATCTCACTTGAACTTCCTCCTCCCTTAGTTTATACACTTTCACTTCCCTCCTACTTGTTGCCACCTTCCTCTTGTCCCATCTACCTCATACTCTAACTGTAGCTACAACTAAATAATGATCCGATATATCAGTTGCCCCTCTATAAACATGTACATCCTGGAGCCTACCCATCAACCTTTTATCCACCAATACATAATCTAACAAACTACTTTCATTACGTGCTACATCATACCTTGTATATTTATTTATCCTCTTTTTCATAAAATATGTATTACTTATTACCAAATCTCTTTCTACACATAGCTCAATTAACCCTTTGAGGGTTTCGGACGTACTAGTACGGCTTACGACCCAGGGTTTTTGACGTACTAGTACGCCTAAATTTTAGCGCTCTCAGATCTAGTGGGAGAAAGCTGGTAGCCCTTCATATGAAAGAATGGGTCTATGTGGTCAGTGTGCACAGTCTAAAAAAAATCCTGCAGCACACAGTGCATAATGAGAAAAAAAAAACTTTGACCATTTTTTTGGAATAAAACAGCGACTTTGCACTGTATTTTCGTATGGTATTTATTGTTGTATTCTAGTTTTCTTGGTCTCATTTTATAGAATGGAAGACATATTACAGAAATTGAGATGATTTTGACTGGTTTTACAATGAAAGGTACCTTGAAATTGAGCTCAAAGTAGCAGAAATGTTCGATTTTTACCAAAGTTCAAAAGTAAACAAATCATGCCAAGCGTGCAATACACGTCAACTGGTGAGTCTAATATTCTTTCAAAAGAGCACCAATAATATTTATACCATTTTTTACACTAATGCAGTAGTCTGCATAATAGTAAGTCTTATATTTTTTTTGAGAATAAAAATTCAAAGTGGAAAGCAAAAGAATATAAGAGGGGCCTTGAGACGTGACTAATGACCAGAGGAAATGTCATTTTAGTGCCAGGAATGTCTTTCTTGTTTATTCTGGACCCTATTCGGAAATTGGCATCTTTTGAAATTTGTGTGAAATTGGCAAAATTGCTAAATTCTGACCACTGTACTAGATAGTTGAATTTCATAAATGGGTGGTTTCTTGCACCCATTCGAAAGAAAAAATACAGTTCTAACGAAATATTCATGTTTTTTGTCGACTAGTACAGAGGAATTTGTCGAAAATGGGGCTCAAAGTGGGCAAATTCGCCGATGCGTAAAAATCGCCGAGACCGCTAAATTTGCGAGAGCATAATTCCGTAAGTTTTCCATCAAATTTCAAACTTTTGGTGTCGTTATGATCGGGAAAAGATTCTCCATCTTTTCATAAGAGAAAATAATTCTTTTTTTTTTTTAAATTTGGCCGACCCTGAGAACGAGTTTCGGAGAGGGCCTGTCGACCCTCAAAGGGTTAAAGGCTCCCCATTTACCCCTGGCACCCCAAATTTACCTACTACTCCCTCCACAACATTTTTACCGACTTTAGCATTGAAATCCCCAACCACAAGTACTCTCACACTTGGTTCAAAATTCCTCACGCATTCACTCAACATTTCCCAAAATCTCTCTCTCTCCTCTACACTTCTCTCTTCTCCAGGTGCATATACACTTACTATAACCCACTTTTCACATCCAACCTTTATTTTACTCCACATAATCCTTGAATTAATACATTTATTGTCCATCTTTTCCTGCCATATCTTATCCTTCAACATTATTGCTACTCCTTCTTTAGCTCTAACTCTATTTGAAACCCCTGACCTAATCCCATTTATTCCTCTCCACTGAAACTCTCCCACCCCCTTCAGCTTTGTTTCACTTAAAGCCGGGACATCCAGCTTCTTCTCATTCATAACATCCACAATCATCTCTTTCTTATCATTTGCACAATGTCCACGCAGATTCAGACTTCCCATTTTGACAATTTTCTTCTTCTTATTCTTTTTAGTAATCTTTACAGGAAAAGGAGTTACTAGCCCATTGTTCCCGGCATTTTAGTTGACTTTTACAACACGCATGGCTTACGGAGGAAAGATTCTTATTCCACTTCCCCATGGATATGAACGGAAAAGTAATAAGACCAAGAACTATTAAGATAAAATCAAAGAAAACTCAGATGAGTGAGTATTTATTTTTTATTTTAACATGATGGCCATCTCCCATTGAGGCAGGGTGACCCAAAAAAGAAACACTTTCACCATAATTCACACTATGACTGTCTTGCCAGGGGCATGCAGATACTATATTTTCTAAAGCAAAGCCATTCAAAAATACTATGCTATTTGTGGGTGAGGTGGGGATATTTGCAGCTTTGAACTGTAGTATCAGTGCACCTCTGGCAAGACAGTGATGGAGTGAGTGATGGTGAAAGTATTTCTTCTCTTTCGGGTCACCCTACCTTGGTGGGAGACGACTGGAGGATTAAAAAAAAAAAAAAGAGGGAGAGAGTGATTGAATGAGTGATGGTGAGAGCATTTCCAATTTTTTTTTTCGGGTCACCCTTAGGGGAAGATCTGCAC
The DNA here is from genome assembly GCF_038502225.1 of Cherax quadricarinatus. NCBI lineage: Eukaryota > Metazoa > Arthropoda > Malacostraca > Decapoda > Parastacidae > Cherax > Cherax quadricarinatus. The sequence continues at coordinate 6,759,890 of NC_091302.1, read as the reverse complement.
TATGACACTAATGAAGCTGAAGCCTCAGGGCCCCTAATCCCTGAGGGGCGGCAGAAGCAACTTTAGTCCACATTGCTTATAAATTTTGGGTCTGCTGTATGAGAAGGGTTTTTAAAATAATAATAATAATAATAATAATATAGTGTAATTCAATACAGAAGTGAAGGTGGTAGTCGACTGGTGTGGGTCGCATCCTGGGGACGAATTAACCTAATTGACCTGAAATGCTCTGTATAACAAGGGGCTTTCTATATAGTAGTATATCATTAATGTCAACTATGGTCTGTATAAGTTGTACATGTAATTGTAGAAATAAAGATTCTTCTTCTTCTTTCAACACACCGGCCGTATCCCACCGAGGCGGGGTGGCCCAAAAGGAAAAACGAAAGTTTCTCCTTTTACATTTAGTAATATATACATGAGAAAGGGTTACTAGCCCCTTGCTCCCGGCATTTTAGTCACCTCTTACAACACACATGGCTTACGGAGGAAGAATTCTGTTCCACTTCCCCATGGAGGTAAGAGGAAATAAACAAGAACAAGAACTAGAAAGAAAATAGAAGAAAACCCAGAGGGGTGCATATATATATGTTTGTACATGTATGTGTAGTGTGACCTAAGTGGAAGTAGAAGTAGCAAGACGTACCTGAAATCTTGCATGTGTATGAGACAGAAAAAAAAGACACCAGCAATCCTACCATCGTGTAAAACAATTACAGGCTTCAGTTTTACACTCACTTGGCAGGACGGTTGTACCTCCCTGGGCGGTTGCTGTCTACAAACCTACTACCTAGGATAAAGATTATTGTTATTAGTATATGTTGTCTCTACTTTTCTGTGTGTTGCTTAGGTGAAGAGTGATAGCAGGTGTCAGGAATTTTGCACCTCTGTCCATCTTCACCCAAGATTGAACTCGGTTCCTTCAGTTGCCAATAGAATGCACTACCAGTGCTGTGTGGGCTCACATTAAGAGATAATGTAATTTTTTGTTTTTAAATACAATTATTATTAATTTTTTTTAACTAACTCTGTCCTGCCAAAGAAAGAGAAGACACATTCACCATCATTCATTCAGTCATTGCATTGCCAGAATATGCTGATGTCAGTTATTATTATTAATATTGTTATAACATAGTGTGGTGCAATAAATTACCTATACTGTAATTACATTGTGTGATGTTCCAACGTAATGATATTGTTAATGTCTTAGGGTGCATCGTGTCACTAATGTTTGTATCACAAAATGTAAGTTTTCTTTCTCTCTCTCCCTCTCAGATATGAAGCTCGGGAGCAGTTTGTTAATAACTTACCCGTTCTTCTGTGCACTCTGGTTGGTCAGCAGAATGCTCGTCGAGGAGCAACAAAGCTTTTCACCACACTCCAGCACCACGCACTTAATAAAAACCTCTTTTATGTAAGTTTTGTATATTGCTGTAATCAGAAAAACGTTAGTAATAATGGTAGAATTACCAACAGAATGTTAGGTAAAAAGACATAGATGTAACTAATGTGACATTTCACTGTGGCAACGTTTCACTCTCAAGGAGCTTAGTCAAGTCATTTCAGCTTGACAAAGCTCCTGGAGAGTGAAACATTGCCATAATAAAATGCCACATTAGTGGTATCAGTGTTCATTTACCTAACAGAAAAATTTTATGTAGGATGGCAGATCCAACAATCATTCTCATGTGCTTCCATCCTTCGCTGTATGAGGTGCCGCAATGCAGAAAAGAATAATGACCACCAAGGTCAGAAATATGGGTTAATGAAGGAATTGATTCCTTAATGCTTCTTCTATTTGTGGAAATGTGTACATTAGATATTGTCTTCTGCATCTGTAAGTTAGGCTCAAAGCCCCACAACAAAGTATGTTAATGTGTGCTTCATAGCTTTGGTCCTCTTCATGCTTGCATTTCTATCCATTGTTTGAATGTGATGATTATTCTTCTCTGAAATGCAATGCCTCGTGTTCTTTTTTTTTATGCACTGGCCATCTCCCACCAAGGCAGGGTGACCTAAAAAGAAAAATAAGTTTTTCTATTGACATTTAGTAATTTTTATAGAAGGCCTCATGTTTCTGTCCCCAAAAATTTTTACAGATTTTATAATCAGAGTATTATTATTTAGAATGGTCATTGTATTTAATACTGTAATTGTATCTTCAGAGCTAAACATTGTCATAAGCTTCTTTCTCCTTTGTGCAAGTTATTTATTTATTATTCCAGTCATGGTATTGTGGCTTTTTATTCTTTAAGCCTCAATACAGCTAACTAATAGGAAAAACAGTGGCCAGTAATAGCAGGTGTGGCAGATAAAGAAGAGATTTTTTGCTATGATAGTAACAGTAACAAACAATTTCCTAAACAATGGACTTGTTCATTGTTTCTGAATTGATAAACCTGTGACATCTTGTACCAGATTTGTGAAGTCCATTATATAGCAGTTCAGTACATTAAGAGCCTTAATTAATATAAAGGACCTCTACATTTAAAAATCTAACTTCTATTATTCTATTAAGTTACTTGTAATCCTTTGACTGTCTATCACATAGAACTACATTGATGTCAGGGTCCGTCTTGTAGATCTGTCATGAGCTGTAATCTCTGTAATACAAGCATATCCCCAATGAAAATAACTTTGTATTCTTAATAGATTCATTGGTATATGAACCAGAAATGTCTTATGGACTTTTGGGAATTTAAAAATTTATCAGGAAAGTACAACACAGGTTCCATAGATATTCAACTACACAAGAGTTCAAAAATAGTTATATGACAAGTCTGAATCACATGGGCCATTTGAAGGTTAATATGAGAGACCAAGGTTATAATAACCAAGGTTATTATAACCTATTTTTTTTAGAATATCAAGAATATTTAGGTTAGCAGACCCAAGCATAGCCTGAAATAGTTTTTTAACTGTAGTGTGAATGTGCCTTTTGGCAAGACAGTGATGAAGTGAATGATGATGAAAGTGTTTCTTCTTTTTCGGGTTACCCTGCCTCGGTGGGAAACTGCTCATCTTTCTTTCTTTCAACACACCGGCCGTATCCCACCGAGGCGGGGTAGCCCAAAAGGAAAAACGAAAGTTTCTCCTTTTACATTTAGTAATATATACAGGAGAAGGGGGTTACTAGCCCCTTGCTCCCGGCATTTTAGTCGCCTCTTACAACATGCATGACTTACGGAGGAAGAATTCTGTTCCACTTCCCCATGGAGATAAGAGGAAATAAACAAGAACAAGAACTAGGAAGAAAATAGCAGAAAACCCAGAGGGGTGTGTGTATATATATGCTTGTACATGTATGTGTAGTGTGACCTAAGTGTAAGTAGAAGTAGCAAGACGTACCTGAAATCTTGCATGTTTATGAGACAGAAAAAACACCAGGAATCTTACCATCATGTAAAACAATTACAGGCTTTCATTTTACATTCACTTGGCAGGACGGTAGTACCTCCCTGGGTGGTTGCTGTCTACCAACCTACTACCACAGGACGGTAGTACCTCCCTGGGTGGTTGCTGTCTACCAACCTACTACCACAGGACGGTAGTACCTCCCTGGGTGGTTGCTGTCTACCAACCTACTACCACAGGATGGTAGTACCTCCCTGGGTGGTTGCTGTCTACCAACCTACTACCACAGGATGGTAGTACCTCCCTGGGTGGTTGCTGTCTACCAACCTACTACCACAGGACGGTAGTACCTCCCTGGGTGGTTGCTGTCTACCAACCTACTACCACAGGACGGTAGTACCTCCCTGGGTGGTTGCTGTCTACCAACCTACTACCACAGGACGGTAGTACCTCCCTGGGTGGTTGCTGTCTACCAACCTACTACCACAGGACGGTAGTACCTCCCTGGGTGGTTGCTGTCTACCAACCTACTACCACAGGATGGTAGTACCTCCCTGGGTGGTTGCTGTCTACCAACCTACTACCACAGGACGGTAGTACCTCCCTGGGTGGTTGCTGTCTACCAACCTACTACCACAGGACGGTAGTACCTCCCTGGGTGGTTGCTGTCTACCAACCTACTACCACAGGATGGTAGTACCTCCCTGGGTGGTTGCTGTCTACCAACCTACTACCACAGGACGGTAGTACCTCCCTGGGTGGTTGCTGTCTACCAACCTACTACCACAGGACGGTAGTACCTCCCTGGGTGGTTGCTGTCTACCAACCTACTACCACAGGACGGTAGTACCTCCCTGGGTGGTTGCTGTCTACCAACCTACTACCACAGGACGGTAGTACCTCCCTGGGTGGTTGCTGTCTACCAACCTACTACCACAGGACGGTAGTACCTCCCTGGGTGGTTGCTGTCTACCAACCTACTACCACAGGACGGTAGTACCTCCCTGGGTGGTTGCTGTCTACCAACCTACTACCACAGGATGGTAGTACCTCCCTGGGTGGTTGCTGTCTACCAACCTACTACCACAGGACGGTAGTACCTCCCTGGGTGGTTGCTGTCTACCAACCTACTACCACAGGACGGTAGTACCTCCCTGGGTGGTTGCTGTCTACCAACCTACTACCACAGGACGGTAGTACCTCCCTGGGTGGTTGCTGTCTACCAACCTACTACCACAGGACGGTAGTACCTCCCTGGGTGGTTGCTGTCTACCAACCTACTACCTAGGAAACTGCTCATGTGTTAATAAAAAAAAATAATAAACCTATTTTTTTCCAGACTGTACTTGAGGTCCTTCTCAAGGAATTGTTTCCTGAACTTCAAGAACATATCGACAAGAAGTTATAAGAACTTAGTGAAGTTGCTGAAGTCACTGAAACTCAACTATAGTTACAAGTGGTATGGATTAGTCAAGTTCTTAAATCTATCAACCATACAGTGGTCATTAAGGTTGAATATCACCTGTACAACCACCTGATGTATGAAGGGAGAGTGTTGAAGAGTCTTGGTCCTTTTACACTTATTAAGTTCTCTCTCTTTGTACTTATTGCATTCCTGTTTTTCATTGAAAGAATTTTGCACTGTTTGCCAAGCCTCTTGGCTTTGTGGGGGTTGATATTGGTAGGCAGATTTGGGACCAATCCTTCCAGACTTTTCCAGGTGTAAATTATGATGCATCTTTCTCACTTGGCTGGTACTAATGACTTCATTTTGTTGATATATATATATTTAGGCTTATGCAAAGTTTTTTCAAATGGGGTAAACATGATTGCACTTCTAATACATGATGGTATTGCAATTTTTGTTTTCTTGGCTACATCAGTTTTTCTCTCTCAAAGGTAAGGTGATGCAAAAAAACAGGAAACATTGACTATCATTCATTCCATAGCTGTCTTGCCAGAATTAAACAATCATGGTGACATCATGCATCCCCATTTAAGGCATACTTTTATGGAAAATTAATCCTCTCACATATACCCTCACCTCAGCCTAACTTTCTGTATAAAAATTCTTAACTGCTTTTAGTAACCTACCACCTGCAGATATTTGCAGTTTTGAACTGTATGGGCACCCCTCTGGCAAGACAGTGATGCAGTGAGTGATGGTGGAAGTGTTTCTTCTTTTCTGGGTCACCTTACCTTGATGGGAAATGGCTGGTTTGTCGAAGGAAAAAACTAGAAAAATAGTGATAATACTGTTGCCGGAACAGAAGAAAACACATTCATCATCACTCATCCCCAAGTTTTTCAAATGTATTCTTGTATTACATTTCAAATGGCCCTCTCAGCGTGGTATATTAATTCACACTTTGGAGAGGACATTTTAAATGATTTTTGGTCTGTCCTGAACCATTATCCAGTCACAGGCAGACCAAAAATATTCTCTAAGAGTATCCTCCAAATGTGGATCTATTGTGAAACAATATACCATTTTCAGAGTTATTTGAAATGAAATGCAGAGGCACAGTTAAAAAAAACAGCTTGGAAATGAGTGATAGTGAATGCATTTCCTTCTTAGAGTCACCCTACCATGGTGGGAGATGACTGGTGTGACCAGAACAAAAATTTGAAGTGACTTAGAGGAAAAAATTAAGATTTCTCCTTGATGTGCCCCATTGAAATGTATCTCTTACCGCTACTCTACGGTATTACAAAACCAAAGAAAGAAATATTAGTTACAATGCACAGTATTGGCGTGATCTTAGTCATAAACTTTAATCTGTTATTGGAGTACTACTAATACAGATGCAATTAACATAATGCCAAAGATAATTCTTGTTCTTCTTATTATTAGGTATTACATATATGTATTAGGAATTATTATATTATTATTTGTTTTGATTATTATTTTTTATTTATTATTATATAAAATTGAAAGGGTTCTGTATAAGGACCTGCTTAGCTTAAACCAGCAGGCCTACTGTAGTAGTACTCTGTTTTGTTAACTAAAGCAACAGTATCCAGGAGATAGTATTTTGTTATCTGTTTGTCCTATGTACTTAAATGTTAATTATTTATAATTTCAAGTTACATTCCACGAACAAGATGTTTTTGTTGTAAGATAATTTATAGAATTAATTTCCTCATTAGTGTCAGTAAAGTTATATATTAACTATAAGGACCTCAGTAGAAATAAGCCACACTGCTGAATTTTCTTGGGTTATCCTGGGTTAGCCCTCTGGGGTTAACAAGTTGAAGGAAGTTGTTCTCTTAACATTACAACTGTTGATTAGTAAGGCACATGTGCGACAGTTTCTCTGTGGGGAAGTGGAGAAGAATCCTTCCTCCATAAGAGGTGACTGAAATGCAAGGAGCAAGGTACTAGTAACACCTTCTGTATAAATTACTAAATGCTGGCAGCAAGATCCTAGTAACATCTTCTGTGTAAGTTGCTAAATGATAGCAACAAGATGCTAGTAACATCTTTTCCTGTATAAATTACTACATGTATAAAGAAGAAAAAAGTGTTTCTTCTTCTTTTACAGGACACCCTACCTCAGTGGGAGGTGGCCAGTGTGTTAACAAAAAAATAATATACAACAGTTAAGAATCTTTATTCTGATACTGTCGGAATAAAGTTGCAGATGTGTCTTACTGATCAACTTGTCAATACTATATACCATTATCATATTCACATTACACCTGTCTTATCCCTCATATCAATGTATTGTATGCTGCCTCCTGATCCTCTACGAGTTAATTAGCCTACGATTATGCATCAGCTATTTTTTTTTCAAGAAACTGGTCATATCCCACCAAGGTAGGGTGACCTAAAAAGAAAAACAAAAGTTTTTTTTTAAATTTAGCAATTTATACATGAGAAGGGTTACTAGCCACTTGCTTTCAGCATTTTAGTCGCCTCTTATAATACGCATGACTTAGAAGAAGAATTCGTTTCCACTCCCCATGGAGTCATCAGCTATTGCCACTGACAAACTGATGGATGTATGCATTTTTTTCATTTTTTTAGTTCAGATTCAGTACATAATCATAAAAATTATGTTCCATTTGTTGGATGTATGCACTGTTTTCTGGGTCAAATTTGTTAGGAAATTACTCATATTAAAAAATCATGTTTTATTCATCAGCCGTTGTCAAATTGACAAAAAAGACTGATTGTATACAATAAGTCCTCGACTGATGAACACATTGAGGTGGTTCGGACATGTAGAGAGAATGGAGCGAAACAGAGTGACTTCAAGAGTGTATCAGTCTGTAGTGGAAGGAAGGCAGGGTAGGGGTCGGCCTAGGAAAGGTTGGAGGGAGGGGGTAAAGGAGGTTTTGTGTGTGAGGGGCTTGGACTTCCAGCAGGCATGCGTGAGTGTATTTGATAGGAGTGAATGGAGACAAATGGTTTTTAATACTTGACGTGCTGTTGGAGTGTGAGCAAAGTAACATTAATGAAGGGATTCAGGGAAACCGGCAGGCCGGACTTGAGTCCTGGAGATGGGAAGTACAGTGCCTGCACTTTGAAGGAGGGGTGTTAATGTTGCAGTTTAAAAACTGTAGTGTAAAGCACCCTTCTGGCAAGACAGTGATGGAGTGAATGATGGTGAAAGTTTTTCTTTTTCGGGCCACCCTGCCTTGGTGTATAATATCATTATTATACACAGTTCATGAGGTCCCCAATGTGTTTGTAAGTTGAGAGCTTAAAGTACACCGTTTTTTAGTTAAAATGAAACAAAATCAGTCACAGTAAAAATGCCTTCATTCACCATCAGCTCTTGTCAAAATTGCCTAAAAGATTGGTGTACGCACTGTTGTCCACTTCCATTTTGATACAAAATTAATTATATTAAAAATTACAGTAAGTTTCTTCTCAAATAAGGATTATGTAATTGTTTTTTTAAATTTAAAAACAAATCCCATTCCTAGTTTTCAACTTGAAAACAAGTCATTCCTGGTTTTTTAACTAATGAGTTACATTCCTGAGTTTTGAACTTAAAAATGAGTCATTCCTGGTGTTTCACCAAAGAACTAGTCACATTAATGAGCTTTTTAACTTATAAATGAATCATTACTAATTTTTCAGCTTACAAATGAATAATATTCCTGTTTTTTAAATTTACAGATGCATTGTATTCTTAGTTTTTCAACTTGAAGATGCATTGTATTTCTGTTTTTTAAACTTACAAGTGCATTGTATTCTTGGTTTTTTCGATTTACAAATGCATTGTATTCTTGTTTTTTATTAATACATTGGCCATTTCCCACCTAGGCAGGGCGACCCGAAAAAATAAACTTTCATCATCACTCACTCCACTGTCTTGCCAGAGGTATGCCGACATTACAGTTCAAAAGCTGCAATGTATCTCCACCCCTCCTTCAGAGGGGTGGATTTTTTTTTTTTTAAGATTAAAAACGCAGGCTGGGGAAAATTCTGGCCTGGTGTGGTGAATACTTTCACAAGCTTTCCCCTCAGAGAGAACCAGGTGCAGGAAATTGAGCAGCTGGCAAAGAGAGTGCCAGATCAGGTCTTTGAGGATATGCAGAATAAAGATGTGAATGAACTGTTAGAAGATAATAAAGAAAGAAGTCCAGAGACAGTGCTGGTAGAGCTCAGTACCCAGATACAAGGGAGGCAGATAACAGATGTAGATGAGGAGGAACCTAAAGAAAAAGAGTGAGACATTATAACAGTTTAATGAGCAGTTTCATAGTGGTAAAGTTGCAGAGTTATTCACTGAAGAGGACCCTAATAAATCTAGAAGCAGTTCTCTGAAAGAGGGTCAAATGCATTGTTGCCCCCCTATCCACCCTGTCATACGCCTTTTCCAAATCCATAAATGCCACAAAGACCTCTTTAGCCTTATCTAAATACTGTTCATCTTTATCCCATCAATCCCGGCTGCCTTACCCCCTTTCATTTTACCTACTGCCTCACGAACTTCCCCCACACTCACAACTGACTCTTCCTCACTCCTACAAGATGTTATTCCTCCTTGCCCTATACACGAAATCACAGCTTCCCTATCTTCATCAACATTTAACAATTCCTCAAAATATTCCTTCCATCTTCCCAATACCTCTAACTCTCCATTTAATAACTCTCCTCTCCTATTTTTAACTGACAAATCCATTTGTTCTCTAGGCTTTCTTAACTTGTTAATCTCACTCCAAAACTTTTTCTTATTTTCAACAAAATTTGTTGATAACATCTCACCCACTCTCTCATTTGCTCTCTTTTTACATTGCTTCACCACTCTCTTAACTTCTCTCTTTTTCTCCATATACTCTTCCCTTTCTATTAATGTGTAGTATTATATTTACACAATATTATATGCTTGGGGAAGCCCTAAACTCATAGGGGAAATGGAAGATAATATGGTTTGATTTGAGGAATGGAAGAGTAGCTCCTGTTCCTTGGATGAAGAGCTCTTTACCAGCTTCAGCATGCTCCTCTTGAGGAGTGTTATAATTAGAATAAATGTGCCAAACGTGTGTTTTAAGGTGAAGAGCTATGATCAAAGGGTTTGGGTTGCCCTCTCCTTCCTCTGATCAAAACTGATTTACCCTCCTCTCCCCACTTCTCATTCACTGTACAACCTTACAGCTTAGTGCTTCCCCATGGATGGAATACATTTATATGATGTACTGGTAATCAAATCAGAAACATTATTTTCAAAGTTTATTCAACTATACATTGGTAATGTTCATTACAACAATGCACAAAATTATCACACTTAAATAAGGTCTCCAAATTTATACATGTTCAGCTGGTTATATATAATTAGCTACATATATAGATGAAGATTTTAACTTTTGTCACTAAATGCTATTTTGGAAAAAACTCATCATTAAGATTTATGTAACTGTATAGATTTCTGACAACACTTTAGTTCAATGTACAAATATAAACCGTCTCTGTCAAGAGTATGCTGCTTCAGGTCTCAAGACTGCACATACCTACATACATGTGATATAATCTAAAATATTATGTGGCATTTGGTGTGTAATTGTTGATACATATTTGAGTTTTTATTCCCATAAGAACTTTTATTGTAAATTTTTTAGTATACTGATGGCTCTGTATAGGCTATATGGGTTTGGTGTGTTTTTGGGAATGCAATGAATATACACATATTTAACATTACAATCAGGGCTTCGGTGTCTGGGGAAACAGCGATTGTGGGAGCATCCAGGAGTGTAATCTTGAACACCAAAGAAGTGTGTGGAGTGTTGGAGAGTGTAACAGAGATACGTCAGTCATGGACAGCAGTAATGCACTGCCAACTTTCTTGTGTGTGTGTGTGTATGGACACCAGCAAACACTACTGTAAAGTAACAGTGAGGTAGTCAGGTTGGTGTTGAGGTGCCTGGATGGTAATGAAGGAGAGGGGAAAGGCAGGTTGGGGTGAGTGCTGGTTAGCAAGTGATGTTTGTTGAGGCAATGAAGTGAGTAGCCAGTGAGTGTGCATGCATCTGGAAGAGTGGGTGTAGGCAGGTTTTAGGGATTATTGCAATATAACCCCTATCGGGTTATGCAGTACTTGAGGAATGTAAGGTAATCAGGTTTAATATAAGGAATGAGTGTAGCTCTTAATTTGAATCAAGGGCCCTTCAGTGTCAATGCACTTTTCTTGAAGGGTAAGCAAGCAGGTACCTGGTTAGGTAAAATACTAAAGTATGTGATGTTGCTGGCATATTTCCTAAATTGTTTTGGTTGCTGCTTGGCCAGCCATGTTTTGGGACTTGTGGAAAGACATTTCTATCCTTTATTAGATATTTTACTCCTATATACCACTATATTTCACTCGGTGAGGTATGGCGGTGCAGGATGTCACCAGGTCACAGGTAATCAATTATCCATGTAAAACGAGTTGTACTTTAATTGTTGCAATGCTGAAGACCTCCTGAGTCTGTTCTGTGATGTTACATGTTTAAATAACTGCTAATTCCAGGCATCTCTTTTTGTCTACCTCTTTGAGTTTGTCTTTTGTCTTCCCATTCCATGAGGTGTGACTCCTCAGTGCATGACAGTGCATTGTTGTAGGTTTTGTATGAATACAGTGGACCCCCGGTTTACGATATTATTTCATTCCAGAAGTATGTTCCGGTGCCAGTACTGAACGAATTTGTTCCCATAAGGAATATTGTGAATTAGATTAGTCCATTTCAGACCCCCAAACATACATGTACAAATGCACCTACATAAATACACTTACATACAGTGGACCCTCAACCAGCGATATTAATCCGTTCCTGAGAGCTCATCGTTAATCGAAATAATCGTTAGTCAAGTTAGTTTTCCCCATAAGAAATAATGGAAATCAAATTAATCCGTGCAAGAAACCCCAAAGTATTGAAAAAAAAAATTTACCACATGAAATATTAATTTTAATACACACAAACTGAAGAAGACATGTACAGTTACATGACACTTACCTTTATTGAAGATCTGGTGATGACTGATGGGATGGGAGGAGGGGAGACCGTTGATCTTCTTAGTGTTTAGAAGGGGAATCCCCTTCCATTAGCACTTGAGGTAGCAAGTTTTTTTCTGGGGTTACTTCCCTTGTTTTTTTAATGCCACTAGGACCAGCTTCAGAGTCACTGGACTTCTGTCGCACAACACATCTGTCCATAGATACCTGTACCTCTCGTTCTTTTATGACTTTCCTAAAGTGGTTCACAACATTGTCAGTGTACAGGTTGCCAACACGGCTTGCAGTAGCTGTGTCAGGGTGATTTTCATCAAAAAAGGTTTGCACTTCAAGCCACTTTGCACACATTTCCTTAATCTTAGAAGTAGGCAGCAGCGCTGTATAGCCCTTGTGGCTTAGCGCTTCTTTTTGATTATAATAATAATAATTAGAACTAGGCAACTTCTTCAATTTCTCTATCCCCTCCGCCGAAGCAGTTTCCTCAGGTCTGCCCTCTTGCTGTTCAAGATGATCTAGCAGCTCATCAGTGGTTAGTTCTTCATTGTCCTCCTCCACCAGCTCTTCCACATCCTCCCCACTAACCTCCAACCCCAAGGGCTTCCCCAATGCCACAATGGATTCCTCAACTGGCATAGGATTCTCAGGGTTAGCCTCAAACCCTTCAAAACCCTTTTTGTCTACACATTCTGGCCACAGTTTTTTCCAAGCAGAGTTCAAGGTCCTCTTAGTCACTTCCTCCCAAGCCTTACCTATAATGTTTACACAATTGAGGATGGTAAAATGATCTTTCCAAAACTCTCTTAGAGTCAGTTGAGTTTCTGAGGTCACTACAAAGCACCTTTCAAACATAGCTTTTGTGTACAGTTTCTTGAAGTTGGAAATGACCTGCTGCAGGAGAGGAGTGGTATTAGGAGGCAAAAACTTCACCTTAATGAAGCTCATGTCCCTAGAAAGTCGCTCTGCCAAGTCTGATGGATGACCAGGAGCATTGTCTAATACCAGGAGGCACTTAAGGTCTAATTTCTTTTCAATTAGGTAATTTTTCACATTGGGGGCAAATGCATAGTGTAACCAGTCATAGAAAAAGTCCCTAGTGACCCATGCCTTACTGTTTGCCCTCCACAGCACACACAAATTAGCCTTGACGACATTGTTTTTACTGAACACACTGGGAGTTTCAGAGTGATACACCAATAAAGGCTTCACTTTGCAATCACCACTAGCATTGGCACACATCAACAGAGTAAGCCTGTCTTTCATAGGCTTATGTCCTGGGAGTGCCTTTTCCTCCTGAGTAATGTACGTCCTGCTTGGCATTTTCTTCCAAAACAGGCCTGTTTCGTCACAATTAAACACTTGTTCAGGTTTCAGTCCTTCACTGTCTATGTACTCATTAAACACTTGTTCAGGTTTCAGTCCTTCACTGTCTATGTACTCCTTGAATTCCTGCACATATTTTTCAGCCGCTTTGTGGTCCGAACTGGCAGCCTCACCATGCCTTATCACACTATGAATGCCACTACCTTTGCTGGCCTTCCCCTCGCTTCTTAAATCTCTCAAACCAAGCGCTTCCCCCTTTGCTGGCCTTAAATTCACTCACATCACTAGTTGGTGGCATTTTTTTAATTAAATCGTCATGCAACTTCCTAGCCTTGTCACATATGATTGCTTGAGAGATGCTATCTCCTGCTATCTGTTTCTCGTTTATCCACACCAATAAGAGTCTCTCAACATCTTCTACCTCTTGCGATCTCAGTTTCGAAAACATAGTTGCACCTTTGGCAAGAACAGCTTCCTTGATTGCCGTTTTCTTGCCCACAATAGTAGCGATGGTTGATTGGGGTTTATTATACAACCTGACCAGCTCAGAGACACGCACTCCACTTTCATACTTAGCAATGATCTCTTTCTTCATCTCCATAGTAATTCTCACCCTTTTTGCTGTAGGATTGGCACAAGAAGCTTTCTTGGGGCCCATGGTGACTTATTTTGCAGGTGCAATCACTACAAAGGCTGTGATAATATGAAATGTTCCAGTTGTATGTTTGGAAGCGACCGCGGTGGCTGGCTTGTAAACGCTGGCACCCATGGGACAAGTGAGGTGCGCTCAGGCCGAAGTGGATGCGTCTCATACGGAACGAATAGCGCTGGTCGGGTTTTTAAGCGCTAGTCGAGGCAAAATTTTTGCGTTAAAATGTATCGCTAGTCAGATTTATCGTTAATCGATGCCATCGCTGGTTGAGGGTCCACTGTAATTCGTCGCATTGGGAGGTGATCGTAAACCGGGGGTCCACTGTATTTATATTTTAGAATTCCTGTTATGTGCCATTTCACTTAGCATATGCTACAATAACAGTACATAACACACAGATTCTAGAACATAAGCATACATGCAAGTGTGTATTTGTCTCAATGAAAGCATGCATCATTCATTGGGATGAGCATACACACCTCAGAGTGGACTAGAAATAGACATTTGTATTAGGGAAACCTTTTATTGCGACATTCACCTAAGCCTATCTTGCCCCTCTTCCCTCCCAGTTAATATTATAAAACATGCAGGCTGATGGGTTTTAGAGCCTATTGAACTAATTAATATTATAATAAAAAAGAAGCACTAAACCACAAGGGCTATTATTGAACTAATAAAACATGCAGTTTTCAAACTTTGTATTCTGCTGATGTGGATTTCAGATAAATATACATATCAAATATTTTTCTGTCTGTTTAAATGTGGGTTCCTTTCTATAATCCCACTCTTCTTTGCTACATTTATCTGTATCAATATATCTTCATGTAACTCATGAAATCACAATAATAATATTGCAATCAAATCACAGAGCACGTGGGGTTTGAATCCATGGTTAGAGTTCTAAAACTCGCAGGACAGTGCGTTAACTACTTGGCCAGCTCGTCGGTCAAGTGGTTAATACACTGGTCAGTGAGTTTTAGGAATTGCTCGCCACGGGTTCAAACCCAATCTGTTCTGTGATTTACCTTCGTGTATTTTGATTATTAAACAGTTCTCTTTGAGGCATTTATATCAGTAACCTATTTTTTTCTCCACTCTCTACCAGATACATACATGTACACCATGTTTTTTATGCCAAATTTCTGGGAAATAAACAACTGTTTGTGTTGTACACAGTGTTTATCTTAAACCTTACGGTATAAAATACAGTACTATCAGCATAGAAAGTAAAGTAAAAAATGAAATACCAAAATAAAACAATAAAATAAAATCATTATATAAGTGTGATGTTGAAATTCAGTAGTAGGGTTCGGCTTGCATCCATTTTGACTTAGGACCGGTTGGTCAGAACCAAGCTTGGTCTTAAGTCAGATGGTACCTGTATTAGTCTACTCCAAATGCATAAAATGTACATGTACAAAATATTAAGTTGTTAACCCTTTCAGTGTCAGTCCCGTAATACTATGCCAATATTCTGGCTCCTTCAAATCTGGTGGAAGGAAGCTGGTAGGCCTACATATGAAAGAATGGGCCTGCATGGTCAGTGTGTGCAGTATAAAAAAAAAAAATCCTGCAGCACGCAGTGCATGAGGAAAAAAAAAAACTGACCACATTTTTGGTTTAAAACAGCAACTTTGTGGTGTAATTTCATATGGTATTTATGGTTCTATTCTCGTTTTCTTGGTCTCATTTGATAGAATGGAAGATATATTACAGAGATGGAGATGATTTTGATTGGTTTCACGATGACAAGTACTTTGAAATTGAGCTGAAAGTAGCGGAAATGTTCGATTTTTGCCGATGTTCAAGAGTAAACAAATGACGTCACCGTCCAATACGTGTCAAAATGGCCAGTCTAATATGCAGTCACGAATGGGTTGACATTATTTATACAATTATTGTAATAATGCAGTAGTCTGCATAATAGGAAATCTTCTATTTTTGTGAGAATAAAAATTCAAAATGGAAAACAAGAGTAATATAAGAGGGGGTCTGGAGACATGACTAATGAACAGAGAAAATATTATTTTAGTGCTAGTAATGTCTGCCTTGTTTATTCTGGAACCTATTTTGAAATTGGCATCTTCAGAAATTTGTGTGACATTGGCCAAATTGCCAAATTCTGACCACTTTATTGGGTAGTTAAAATCGGTAAATGGGTGGTTTCTTGTACTCAGTCAATAGAACAAATAGAGTTTTAGTGAAATAACTAATTTTAGTCGACTGAAACAATGAAGCCGAAAATAGGGCTCCAAGTGGGTGAAATCGCCGATGCGTAAATATCGCTGAGATCGCTAACTTCGCGAGAGTGTAATTTTGTTAGTTTCCATCAAATTTTATACTTTTGGTGTCATTACCATCGGGAAAGATTCTCTATCATTTCGTAAGAGAAAATAATTTTTTTTTCCAAATATTCTGCGACACCAGGAGACACCTCAGGATTTGGGGTTGCGACAGTCAAAGGGTTAAGGATCAGGGGTCTCGACACTGAAAGGGTTAATGAAAAAAACGAGAAAAATCCATCAGATATTACAAATAGACCACCACAATGTTGCAAGAGTATACAGCTTATCCATAAAAGGCTGAATCTTTAGTGCGTTACCCATCTTGCAAAAGGCCATAGTTAAAGACTGAGGATTTAGTGAATACGGATGGTTGTGTGTAGGTTTTATAGCCTTTCTGAATCCTTAAGAGTGCAGCCTGTATGACCCTTATGAGTTTAGTGCTTAGTTAATGATTATAAGAGTGCAGTATAAAGCTAAAAATATTTAATTGTTACTAGAGAGTATTTTAAATTATTAATTTTTCGATTAGAAGATTTTTGAACACACAAGTTTCTAAAAACAAATATTACATTAAAGCACTCAAGTTGCAGTGATTTTTTTTTTCAATTAAACCTAGAAAGTCTTGTTTTGGATCTTTTAAATATTTTTTCCATTGATATCTGCTACACGACGCTGAAATATTATATACAACACTGTGTCCTAACTCAACAATAGCAAACATTAGTTATGACTGTACTGCAAACAAAAGCTTTTCCTTGTCTTCTTCAGCAACATCCTCGGGTCTTGTGCTGCGGCCACGAAAAATATTTCCCTGCTGATCAATGGCAAAGTTGTAATCGACGGGATTTGCTAGAGCAGTTTCGATGGCTTTCTCAAAGTCTTCCCTCTTGATGAAAGTCTTCACGAACTCCTGTTTTATGAGACAATATATGTTACACTACTTTCAAATTAAAATAAATTTACAGGCACACTACAAAAAAACCCCCACATTTTTAATGCAAATACAAAGCAACTATGTATGCATAACAATTATCATACTACAGTGGTTAATGCATGTTTGTGAAGAAGCTAATATTACATTCATGGGGGTGCTGAACACCCTTAAAGAGATGTATATCCTAGAGTTAACATCAAAACACCAGAGCTGGCATCACCTACAAGTCTTTATGTATAAACACAGAATTATGAGTTTAGCACTTAGCTTTAATAATAATAATAAACACAGAAAAAGTTACAAGTTATCACTGTCGTAATATTAATTACGGGCACTCCTCGACTTACAATGGTTTGATTAACAATGTTTCAACTTACAGGGGGCAAAAGCAATTACTTTAGAGATGAAAATGAAGATAATTACCCAACATGAAGGCAGCAAGCCTGTAACTTGTATTCATTTATTTACTTTTCAATACTGTATTCAGTTAGTTACAGTAATTATTTATTTATTTACTTATTCAGTGACAATAATTATTTATTTATTTAGCATATCATAATCAACTTAAGATATTTCCGACTTACGATGGGTTTGTTGTAACGTAACCCCGTCGTAAGTCAAAGAGCACCTGTATTTGGCTTCTCTAATTTGCAATGTGAACAGACTGACTGATGTTATAGTGGCCAGGCTTAAGCTTGGTTACAAGTACTTCTGGCAGTTTGGGAGACACACAGATGATGATCAAACTAAATGCAAATTATGTGATCAGTCATATGGTCACTCTCTTGAACACTATGTGCTTAATTGTCCACTTATTGAGGAATACAGAGACAGACAGTATAATAACCTATGTGACATGTCAAGATATCTCATTAATGAAAATAAGATACCAGATATACTAAGCAAATTTCCTAAATTTACTTGCAACAGATAAGTGATTTGTAGACATAAACCTATATGTACACCTGTTAACCCTTTTGGGGCCTAGTTCTTAGGCCTTTTGTGTGTCCATATGCTCTTGCACTACCATTCACAGGATGGATATGGGGTGCACAATAAACTAGCCACTTTGGTGGCAAAATCTAATCTAATCTAACATTAAAAAAATTCTTGTTCACCCAATATAAATAGACACCAAACTTAAAAAAAAAAAGATCTTTGTTGATAAATTAGACACATGTGCAACTCTTGGGTATCTTTATTGAGGAAACGTTTCGCCACACAGTGGCTTCATCAGTCCATACAAAGGAGAATCTTGAAGAATAGGAGGAGAATGAGGTAATCAGTCCCTCAACCTTGAGTCGATGTGGTCAGTCCATCAATCTTGACTGATTACCTCATTCTCCTCCTGTTCTTCAAGATTCTCCTTTGTATGGACTGATGAAGCCACTGTGTGGCGAAACGTTTCCTCAATAAAGATACCCAAGAGTTGCACATGTGTCTAATTTATCAACATGTCGGTTCTCTGAACCATTCATCTACAAAGCTGTCAGACACTGCAACTTCTTGGGATCTTAATACTTGGAATTCTTCGCTTGCCTAATTCTTGGGCACGACCTACTTCAACATTGAATAAGTGTTACACTGCCTCTGACTGCTGCACCTCTCCTGCCAACGGTATATAAGCTCCTTCTCAGCACGTATGCCGTATTCTATTCAAGATTGATGGACTGACCACATCGACTCAAGGTTGAGGGACTGATTACCTCATTCTCCTCCTATTCTTCAAGATTCTCCTTTGTATGGACTGATGAAGCCACTGTGTGGCGAAACGTTTCCTCAATAAAGATTCCCAAGAGTTGCACATGTGTCTAATTTATCAACATGTCGGTTCTCTGAACCATTCATCTACAAAGATCTTTGTATCAATGTAAAACAGCTGCATTGAAAATCAATTCACTATTTACTTTCTTGTATGATACTCTTACCTGTGTCTCATTGATAATCCTCAAGGCTTCTTCCTCAGCTTTTTCAGCATCCTTTGCTAGTTTCTCCTTTGAGGCTGTGACACGTGCCAAATCTGCTTCAAACTCCTTTTTAATTCTAAGAGGAAAAATAAATTTTATAACAATTTATTCTAAATGCTGAAAAATATTACACGAGGAAATGTAAAATTCTTATATTGGAAGCATTGAACTCGCACACAAGTTGCATTCTTGGCGTTTCAACTTACAAATGAGTTGTGTTCCAGGTGTTTCAGCTTGCAAATCCCATCCAGGGAGGTTCCTTGATGCTGGTGAGGAGCTCTTGATCTAGGGAATTGGATTGGTGTTCCAGTTCCCTGAATTGAGCCTGAATACCTTCCATCCCTCCCCCACAAGCACTGTATAATCCCTATGGGTTTAGCGTTCCCCCTTGAATATAACAATAACCAGCTTGCAAATGAGTTGTTTCTAGTGTTTCAACTTGCAAATGAGTTGTGTTCCTGGTGTTTCAGCATACAAATAAATAGTTTGTTTTTTAAACAATAGCCTTAGTAAAGTAAAAGGACACAAGTGCAACTAGTGTGACATTTTTATTGTGGCAACGTTTCGCTCTCCAGGAGCTTTGTCAAGCCGTTGCAAACACAAGAGGGTATATATAGGCTTAGAGTGAGGTGTAATACTAGTGGTAGTAGTAGTAGTAATATAAGTTGTAGTAGTACATAGTAGTAATGCAATTAATTTGCACATGAGTAAAAGGATATAAAAGCTATTACTTGGGTAACATAAAAATAAGTTAGACAAATATTTCTATTGGAGGTTGAATTAGAGGCAGCCTGTTTCAGTGTTCATCCTCTGTACTGTGCTTGTGTAGTATGAACAGGAGAGACTATGTGATGGCAGGGTTTACAGTTTTCAGGAGGGTTCTTGCTAAGCCTTCAGAGATGGTGAAGCTGCCCTTGTTTTGTTTAATTGTATTAGAAACAGTGATTAGTAATGATTCAAGGCACTTTCGTCTGTGGAAATTAGTTTCTTTGATCACTAATTGGGCGTCCCTGAATTTCAAGAGATGATTGGTGGAATTACGGTGTTGTACACAGGCGTTGTTCAGGTTATCGTTCCTACAGGTATAATGTGTTCATTGAGGTGGATGTCGAGGTTCCTTGCTGTTTCACCTACATAAATCTTGTTGCAGCCTCCACAGGGCATAGTGTAGACCCCTGCAATGACTGGTTCATGGTGCTTGGATTTTGTCCTGGTTAGATCCTTTATTGAAGTGCTGGAAGCGATGGCGACTGGTGTTAGCTTGTGAAAGTACAGTGGGCCCTCGACCAACGGCATTAATCCGTTCCAGAGAGCTAGCCATTAGTCGAATTAATTTTTCCCATGAGAAATAATGGAAATAGAATTAATCTGTTCCAGACACCCAAAAGTATTAAACAAAATAATTTTTTTTACATGAAATATACATTTCCCTACACAAAAACGAATGGGACATGCAAAATAAACAATAATTAAATGGCACTTACCTTTATTGTGGAGTTGTTGATGAGTGATGAGATGGTAGGAGGGATGATGATACAGGTTTTTATTGTTTGGAAGGGGAATCCCCTTGCATAAAGACTTGAGGTACTAAGTCCTTTGGTGGGGTTACCTCCCTTCTTGGTTTTTTAATGCCACTAGAATCAGCTTGAGAGTCACTGGACCCCTGCCGCATGAAAAATCTGTCCAGAGAGCTCTGTTTCTCACGTGCCCTTAGGATTTTCCTAAAATGGGACACAAGTGTCATCGTACATGTTGCCAATACGGCTTGCAACTTCTGTGACAGGATAAAATTCATCTATAAATGCTTGCACCTTTGTAAACATTGCACGCATTTCCCTAATCCTTGACGAAGTCAACTTCCTCCGTCTCTCTTCCTCCTGCCCTTAAGAACATTCCTGAGATGTGATCTGTTGCTGTTGCACCTGAAGCTCTTGTAGGTCTGCAGTGGTTAGTTCTTCCTCGTCGTTTTGCACCAACTCTTCCACATCCTCGCCACAAACCTCCAACCCCAAGAACTTCTCCAATGACACAATAGCTTCTGCTACTGGCATAGGCTCCTGAGGGTTAGACCCAAACCCTTCAAAATCCCTCTCTTGTACACACTGTGGCCACAGTTTCCTCCAAGCAGAGTTCAAAGTCCTGGTAGTCACTCCCTCCCAAGCCTTACCTATAAGGTTTATGCAACTGAAGATGTTGAAGTGATCTTTCTAAAACTCTCTTAGGGTTAACCGAGTGTCTGAGGTCACTTCAAAGCACTTTTGAAACACTGCTTTTGTGTAAAGTTTTTTGAAGTTTGAAATGACCTGCTGGTCCATGGGCTGGAGTAGAGTTGTATTAGGAGGCAAAAACTTAACTTTAACAAAACCAAACTCCCCTGGAATTTCCTCTTGCAAGTCGTGAGGATGAGCAGGAGCATTGTCCGTTACGAGGAGGCACTTGAGTGACAATTTTTTTTCCTGGAGGTATTTTGTCACAGTAGGGCCAAACACACCATAAAACTAGTCCAAGAAAAATTCCCTAGTGACCCATGCCTTACTGTTTGATCTCCACAGCACACACAAATTACCCTTGACGATATTGTTTTTCTTGAACACTCTGGGAGTTTCAGAGTGATACACCAATAAAAGCTTCACTTTGCAATCACCACTAGCATTACTACACAACATTAATGTCAGCCTGTCTTTCATAGGCTTATGTCCTGGGAGTGCCTTTTCCTCCTGAGTAATGTAGGTCCTGTTTGGCATTTTCTTCCAAAACAGGCCTGTTTTGTCACAATTAAACACTTATTCAGGTTTTAAGCATTCAGTCTCTATGTATTCCTTAAAGTCCTGCACATATTTTTCAACCGCTTTTTTGTCTGAACTGGCAGCCTTACCACACTGTGTATGCCACTACGATCTCTCAAACCAGCCTTTGCTGGCCTTAAATTCACCAATATCACTATTTTGAGGCATTTTTTTAACGAGATCATCATGCAACTGCCTTGCCTTTTCACAAATTATAGACTGAGAAACACTATCTCCTGATAATTGTTTTTCCTTTATCCATAAGAATAAGTCTCTCTACCTCTTCAATTATTTGCGGTCTCCGTTTTGAAAACATACTTGCACCTTTCGCAACAACGGCTTCCTTGATTGCCTTTCTGTTCACCAAGATAGTACTGATGGTTGAATGGGGTTTGTTGTATATCCTTTCCAACTTGGACATACTCACTCCACTTTCGTATTTTTCAATTATCTCTTTCTTCATTTCCATCGTAATTCTCACCCTTTTTAACACAGGCTTGGCACTAGAAGCTTTCTTGAGGCCCATGGTGGCTTCTTTAGCAGTTACAAACACTAAAAACACTGGAATAATCCAAATTGTATGGCAGGTACACATGGAAGTGAACGCAACAGCTTGTTAACAATGGCACACTGAGTCTTGGAGTGGCTGGGCCTGCTCAGGCCGCGCTCCTGCTGCATGGACACGTTCCGGACGAATGCCGTTAAATGAGTTTTTTGCCGTTGGTAGAGCCATTTTTTTACTCCAAAGAGTGCCATTAGACGAATTTGCCGTTACTTGATGCCGCCGTTGGGCGGGGGTCCACTGTACTTTAGAAACGGTCAGTGCAACCTGGCTGTTTTGAAGAATTATAACTTTGTTAGGAGTGGTGTTGGTGTGTGGAAAATTAATGATCTGAAGAGCTCTTTTCTTGCAATCTTTGATGAAAAAGGAAGGAAAATGTAAATCAGTGAAGGTTTGGTGAATGTATGTACATTCCTCATCAAGAAACTCAGGACTACAAATTCGGTATGCTCTAAGGAAAACTCTGATGATGATGCCTCTTTTGGTCTTAGTATCTTGACTGGACTAGAAGTGTGTGAGATCATTTTTATCTGTGGGTTTCCGGTAAACTTGAAATCTTATGTTGTTATTTACTTTGTGAATGAGGACGTCTAGAAAAGGTAGCTTATCATTGGACTCTTCTTCTAGGGTAAACTGGATCGCCGGTTCAACTGCGTTGAGCCTTGCCTGAAGATTCCGTACATCGAAACGTTTGGGAGTTATTACGAGGATGTCGTCCACATAACGTAACCAAGTGACGCTTGAAGGGATGATGTTGGCGAAGTGTTCAGACACTAGGTGTTCCATGTACAAGTTAGCTAAGATGGCAATGATGGGGGACCCCATTCCCATGCCGTAGGTTTGTTTATAGAGCCTGTTATTGAAAGAAAAACAGTTGAAATTAACATAGAGTTCAATCAAGTAAACAAAATCTCCGGGAGGTAGAGGAAGATGAAGGTTCTGATTGACTTTACGTCGTAGAACCTCAATGGCTTTTGTGGTAGGTACGTTAGTGAAGAGGGAAGTCACGTCTAAACTGCTTAGTTTCTTGTTACGGATGGAGAGGTTTTGGATGCGGTTGAGAAGGTCGCCTGAATGCTTAAGATGAGTGGTCCCCAGAAGGCAGGAAAGATGTTTGGCAAGAACTCCGGCCAAACATCTTTCCTGTCTTCTGGGGGCCGTCATCCCCGCTCATCTTACGCATTCAGGCGGCCTTCTCAACTGCATCCGAAACCTCTCCATCTGTAACAAGAAACTAAGCAGTTTGGACATGAATTCCCTCTTTACTAAAGTACCTACCACAAAAGCCATTGAGGTTCTATAATGTAAAGCCAATCAGGACCTTAACCCTTTCAGGGTCCGTGCTGTAGATCTACGGCTTTACGTTCAGGGTCCAAACTGTAGATCTACACCATGAGCTCAGCTCACTCTGATAAGTTGTGAGTGGTAAATTTGGGCCTAGATATGAGAGAATACATCTATGTAGTATGTGTGTACCACATAAAACAAATCCTGCAGCACACAGTGTATAATGAGAGAAAAAACTGAGACAGTGACTTTCGATTAAAACAGCGACTTTGCAGTGTTTTTTCGTATGTTTTTTATAGTTGTATTTGCGATTTCTTGGTCTCATTTGATAGAATGGAAGACATATTACAGAAATAGAGATGATTCTGATTGGTTTTAGCAGTGGAAATGGATGTTCAAGAGTAAACAAACGACCTCACACGTCTAATACACACCAGCTGGTGGGTCTAATATACATTCACAAATATGGTGATAATATTTATACAATTATTATAATATTGCATAACAGTAAATCTTCTATTTTTTTATTTGAATAAAAATTCATTATGTGAATAAAAAATCAAAATGGAATTCATTTGTAAAGCCTCAAAATGTAACTAATGAACAGAGGAAATGTTAGTTTAGTGCCAGGAATACCTACATTGTTTATTCTGGACCCTAAATTGAAATTGGAATATTTTGGACTTTGTGTTAAATTGGCCAAATTACCAATTTCCAATCACTTTATTTTGTAGTTGAAACAGTTGACGTGGCGATTTCTTGTGCTCAATCGATAGAATAGAAGTAATACTAGTGAAATAGCTAAGAATTTGGTCAACTGGGATAATGTAATTGGCCTAAAATGGGAGTCAAAGTTGGCAAAATCGCCGATTCGTAAATATCGCTGACACATCAAAATTCGTGAGAGCATAATTTCGTCAATTTTCCATCAAACTTCATACTTTTTGTTTTATTACCTTCAGAAAAAGATTCTCTACCATTTCATAAGAAAAAATAGCGAAATTTTTTTTTTTAAATTCTTGGACCCTGGTGCGCACTATGAAATTTGGCCTCTGGACCCTGAAAGGGTTAATCTTCCTCTACCTCCCGGAGGTTTTGTTGACTTGATTGAACTCTGTGTTAATTTCAACTGTTTTTCTTTCAATAACAGGCTCTATAAACAAACCTACGGCATGGGAATGGTGTCCCCCATCAGTGCCATCTTAGCTAACTTGTACATGGAACACCTAGAGTCTGAACACTTCGCCAACATCATCCCTTCAAGCGTCACTTGGTTACGTTACATGGACGACATCCTCGTAATAACTCCCAAATGTTTCGATGTACGGAATCTTCAGGCAAAGCTCAACGCAGTTGAACCGGCGATCCAGTTTACCCTAGAAGAAGAGTCCAATGATAAGCTACCTTTTCTAGATGTCCTCATTCACAAAGTAGATAACAACATAAGATTTCAAGTTTACCGGAAACCCACAAATTATAATTAAATCTCACACAATTCTATTCCAGTCAAGATACTAAGACCAAAAGAGGCATCATCATCAGATTTTTCCTAAGGGCATACCGAATTTGTAGTCCTGAGTTTCTTGACGAGGAATGTACATCTATTCACCAAATCTTCACTGATTTACATTTTCCTTCTATTTTCATCAAAGATTGCAAGAAAAGAGCTCTTCAGATCATTAATTTTCCACACACCAACACCACACCTAACAAAGTTATAATTCTTCCCAACAGCCAGGTTGCACTGAACGTTTCTAAAGTACTTTCACAAGCTAACACCAGAGTCGCCATCGTTTCCAGCACTTCAATAAAGGATCTAACCAGGATAAAATCCAAGCACCACGAACCAGTCAACGCAGGTGTTTACACTATACCCTGTGGAGGCTGCAACAAGATTTACGTAGGTGAAACAGCAAGAAACCTCGACACCTGCCTCAATGAACACATTTATGCCTGTAGGAATGATAACTTGAACAATGCCTGTGTACAACACAGCAATTCTGCCAATCATCTCATGAAATTCAGGGACGCCCAATTAGTGATCAAAGAAACTAATTTCCACAGACGAAAGTACCTTGAATCATTACTAATCGCTGTTTGTAATACAATTAAACAAAACAAGGGCAGCTTCACCATCTCTGAAGGCTTAGCAAGAACCCTCCTGAAAACTGTAAACCCTGCCATCACATAGTCTCTCCTGTTCATACTACACAAGCACACTACAGAGGATGAACACTGAAACAGGCTGCCTCTAATTCAACCTCCAATAGAAATATTTGTCTAACTTATTTTTATGTTACCCAAGTAATAGCTTTTATATCCTTTTACTCATGTGCAAATTAATTACATTACTACTACTACTACAACTTATATTACTACTACTACCACTAGTATTACACCTCACTCTAAGCCTATATATACCCTCTGTGTCCATATATTGTTTGTAACAGCTTGACAAAGCTCCTGGAGAGTGAAACGTTGCCACAATAAAAATGCCACATTAGTTGCACTTGTGTCCTTTTACTTTACATGTGTCGGTAATTCTACCAACATTATTAGAATAGCCTAAGTGATGGTTGTTGCCTGCATGTCTATGCTGCAGCTTGACTGTCTTAAAAATATAGTGATTAAGCGTCCCATTTAGGAAGACAGACAGTCCTCGATGACACACTAATTTTCTAGGGTTATCCTGGGTGGCCAACCCTCTTGGTTAAAAATCCGAACAAATCTTATAATGCAGTACTGTCAATGCTAACCTTGCCTCTCTTAGTGCAGCTACTCGTAAATTCTCTTGACTGTTGTGCTCCATTAGTTGGTCATGCTCAGCCTGTTCTTCTTCAGCTTTAATAGCCAACTCTGATGTGTCTGACACTCGAAGACGCTCCTCACACAGATGTCGTCTAACGAGAAAACTTTAGGTAAGTACAGTACCATGTTAAATTTTATGTATTACTTTGAAAAGTATGTAGACTGTGGGAATAATAATAGTCTGAGCAATATAAGAAGCTAATAAAGTAAACTCTAAAGTTACACTCTAAGATCACACACATTACTTACCTTAGAATATTTTAGCACTTAGTTTATAGCGAGTGATGAATATATTTATTGTATGAAGCCTGAATAAGTGAAGAATGGATATAATTGAAAACTACTGTATTAATGTAGCACTGTAAAGTGGGGCTCTCATGTATGCAGTCAGGAGAGGGTGGAGATGAGGCAATTCAGAGTGTCACTTGAACTGTGATGTCTGTCCACTTCTGGCAAGACAGCCAATGAATAAATAATAGCAGAAGATGGCAGATATGATAAAAAAAACTGAATTAATGCACTAGTCAGTAAATAATGTAGAATGAACCATGACAGCTGTTTTGTGAGAATCTGAACAAAAACAACTCAAAATATCAATAGTTACTGTAGTGACAAAAAATATTTAACACACATGCCATCACCTCAGCAATGAGAGGTGATAATATCATTAGTAATAATGGTAGAATTACCAACAAAATGTTAGGTAAATGAGCATGGATACAACTAATGTGACATTTTATTGTGGCAATGTTTTGCTCTCAGGAGCTTGACAAGGCTCCTGGAGAGTGAAATGTTGCCACAATAAAATGTCACAGTAGATGCATCTGTGGTAATATCATTAATTTTGAACTAGTTAGAATTAATCTAAATTGTGTATTGACTGCTTAAACTGTTATTGTTTAATTATAAAAAATATACAGAGTATACTGTAAAAGGAAATACTGTACTAAGAATTAATGAATACTAAATGCTGTAAAGAGTTTTTATGAGGATAGTGAGGCTCAGGTTAGGGTGTGTAGAAGAGGGAGACTACTTCCCGGTAAAAGTAGGTCTTAGATAGGGATGTGTAATGTCACCATGGTTGTTTAACCCTTAAACGGTCCAAACAGATCGACGTTCAAATTCGTAGTGCTACAAAAGTAGATCTACTTTTTTTTACAGATTTTCAAATATAACAAAAAAAAATGTAGATAAAAGTTTTTTTTACACGTTTTCAAATGTAAAACAAAAAAGAAGATCTACATTTTTTTAAATACTTTCAGATGTTGAAAAAACGTATATATACGTTTGGACCGTTTAAGGGTTAATATATTTATAGATGGGGTTGTAAAAGAAGTAAATGCTAGGGTGTTCGGGAGAGGAGCGGGATTAAATTTTGGGAATCAAATATAAAATGGGAATTGACACAGTTACTTTTTGCTGATGATACTGTGCTTATGGGAGATTCTAAAGAAAAATGGCAAAGGTTAGTGGATGAGTTTGGGAGTGTGTGTAAAGGTAGAAAGTTGAAAGTGAACATAGAAAAGAGTAAGGTGATGAGGGTATCAAATGATTTAGATAAAGAAAAATTAGATATCAAATTGGGGAGGAGGAGTATGGAAAAAGTGAATGTTTTCAGATATCTGGGAGTTGACGTGTCGGTGGATGGATTTATGAAGATTAACCATAGAACTGATGAAGGAAAAAAGGTGGGTGGTGCATTGAGGTATATGTGGAGACAAAAAACATTATCTATGGAGGCAAAGAAGGGAATGTATGAAAGTATAGTAGTACCAACACTCTTATATGGGTGTGAAGCTTGAGTTTTAAATGCAGCAGCGAGGAGGCGATTGGAGGCAGTGGAGATGTTCTGTCTAAGGGCAATGTGTGGTGTAAATATTATGCAGAAAATTCGGAGTGTGGAAATTAGGAGGTGTGAATTAATAAAAGTATTAGTCAGAGGGCTGAAGAGGGGTTGTTGAGGTGGTTTGGTCATTTAGAGAATGGATCAAAGTAGAATGACATGGAGAGCGTATAAATCTGTAGGGGAAGGAAGGCGGGGTAGGGGTTGTCCTCGAAAAGGTTGGAGGGAGGGGGTAAAGGAGGTTTTGTGGGCAAGGGGCTTGGACTTCCGGCAAGCGTGCATGAGCGTGTTAGATAGGAGTGAATGGAGACAAATGGTATTTGGGACCTGATGAGCTGTTGGAGTGTGAGCAGGGTAATATTTAGTGAAGGGATTCAGGGAAACCAGTTATTTTTATATAGCTGGACTTGAGTCCTGGAAATGGGAAGTACAATGCCTACACTTTAAAGGAGGGGTTTGGGATACTGGCAGTTTGGAAAGATATGTTGTGTATCTTTATACGTATATGCTTCTAAACTGTTGTATTCTGAGTACCCTCTGATTATGGGTGAGTGAGGTGAAAGATTGAATGATGATGCAAGTATTTTCTTTTTGGGGATTTTCTTTCTTTTTGGGTCACCTTGCCTCGGTGGGAAATGGCCGACTTAGTTAAAAAAAAAAAAATAATGAAGAGGATGAGTTTGCTAGCAACCGTCAAACAACGAGGCTTGAGAAGGTATTTTGGTTAGTATGAATTCATTGTTCACTTAGTTTTGACTTAAGACCTGGTTTAAGGACAGGTAAAGCACTGGTATATGGGTTATGACAATTGCTTCCCAAATGGAGTTCTGTGATATTCTTCTTTCTGTAGTATAAGAAATCCCCTTGAAACAGTCTACCTGAAAATCTTATGTAATATTTTCACATTCTTTTTCTTTTAGGTTTTTCAGCATTTTTCAAGAAATTGAATTTTTTTCTATAAGAATTAATTAATTTTTTATTAAAAATATACTGTCTGCACACCTCTGGCAAGACAGTGATAATGTGAATGAGGGCGAAAGTGTTTCCTTCATCGGGTTACCCTGCCTTGGTGGGAGATGGCCTATGTGTTAAAAAAAAAAAATGCATATATACTATATATCTAATAGTTACATGGTGCCCAGAATGTGAGGAAAAATGCTAGGTACTGACAAGTTCACCTGTGGATGAACCTGTCTGGGGCCATGAAAGAGGACCCAAGACAGTGGGTTCCAGGAAAAATACAAGACAGTGGGTTCTGAGGAGGAAAACTGAGATAAGTGAATACTTTCTTTATAAACCATGGAATGGGTGGGATGTGAACCCATGGTGAGCCAGTCTTAAAACTTCAGGCCAGTGCATTAACTACTGGGCCAGCTGGCTACAATAAGATTCATCCATGGGTTCAAATCTCACCCGTTCCGTGGTCTGTTTGCAATCGAGTTTTCTTTATAGTTAATTAACGACAGAGTAGGCTTCTATTAAAATATTTCACTTGGTGTGAGAGCTTTATAAAGTTATCTTTATAAAGGGCTTGGCATTTCTGGTTTCAATATTATTGTAATCCCACTTGTAAAAGCCAGACTATATTTTCCATGCTGGTATTTCAACCTATAAAAGTTTTTTTACGGAAAACAAAAGTAGAAAGGGTGTTTTTGTTTTACACACACATTTTTAGTTTGTTTCGATATAAGAATTTGAATACTAGTTTGTAAAAGCATCATTTTTAAGAGTGGATGCTTGGAACTTGGGGTGTTTGTATGTGTTGGGTCCATCTAGAGAGGTGCCTTGATGCTGGTGAAATGCTTTTGTCTCAGGATTTGGAGTTACACACCCTTTCCTTAGCTCAAACCTTCCCTTTAGCACTCCTCACTGCCCTCACTATCTCTGGTGACCTTTTTCACACTCACAGGTCTCTGTTCTGGAATATTACATCTTTGGTACTTCCTACCATTCAGTGCTGTATGACCCTTGTGGGTTTAGTGCTTAGTTCTGATTGTAATAATAACAGATCAAACCTAATTACCATCCATTCCCCAGATGCTATATGACCCCTAATGGTTTATCTCTTCCTGTGAATTTATAAATGTATGTTGGGACTTCCTGTACATTCAAGAGTGTTGCTGGTCAGGTCACCTGATTGGTACATTAAGGCTATGAGATAAAATACAGTGGACCCCCGGTTAACGATATTTTTTCACTCCAGAAGTATGTTCAGGTGCCAGTACCGACCGAATTTGTTCCCATAAGAAATATTGTGAAGTAGATTAGTCCATTTCAGACCCCCAAACATACACATACGAACACACTTACATAAATACACTTACATAATTGGTCACATTCGGAGGTAATCGTTATGCGGGGGTCCACTGTATCATCAAAACACAAATTCTTGAAAATATGAGATTTTAACATGAATTAGCAAAGTTTATTTAGGTTAAGACATGTAATCATTTCCTTCTGTATAAATTAGTAAATGTGAAAAGAAGAAAACTTTACATATCTTCTTTTTTGGGTCACCCTGCCACTGGTAATTATAAGACTTAAATAAATCTTTGACTCAGACTTAAAAAGCATCAGCATATACACAACATCTAACCAAACCATTAAGACCAACAAATACTGTGCAAAATAAATATTACCTGATGGCCCTCATCGCCATATAGTAATTGTTGTACAAGCATCTTAGCTCAACCTCTTCCTCCAGAGGGAGGGGTTTGCGCTCAGGAATACGGAACATTTTGCTCTTAGCTACAGGAACCCATCGTGGTTTTATCCACCTGAAATTACAAAATAGTTTTGGTTAGTCAACATGTAGGCAGGGCTGGATTAAGGCATTAGGGGCTGCAGCCCAGGGACCTCTGTCAGGTGGAGGGCCTCCAGAGATTAAGTGGAACATATTCACAGTTACTGGTGTAAGTATATAATTATAGTATGTACGTTATTACATCACATATATGATGAACTGTTGGCTGTTGTGGTTAATTTTTTTTTTCCTTTTAAAAATATCACTGGGGGCCCTCACAGTGCCTGTAGCCCAGGGGCCTCACAGTACCTTTTAGTAGCCCAGGGGCCTCACAGTACCAGTCAGTAGCCCAGGGGCCTCACAGTACCTGCCAGTAGCCCAGGGGCCCCAGGGGCCTCACAGTACCTGCCAGTAGCCCAGGGGCCTCACAGTACCTGTCAGTAGCCCAGGGGCCTCACAGTACCTGTCAGTAGCCCAGGGGCCTCACAGTACCTGTCAGTAGCCCAGGGGCCTCACAGTACCTGCCAGTAGCCCAGGGGCTTCACAGTACCTGTCAGTAGCCCAGGGGCCTCACAGTACCTGTCAGTAGCCCAGGGGCCTCACAGTACCTGCCAGTAGCCCAAGGGGCCTCACAGTACCTGCCAGTAGCCCAGGGGCCTCACAGTACCTGCCAGTAGCCCAGGGGCCTCACAGTACCTGCCAGTAGCCCAGGGACCTCACAGTACCTGCCAGTAGCCCAGGGGCCTCACAGTACCTGCCAGTAGCCCAGGGGCCTCACAGTACCTGCCAGTAGCCCAGGGGCCTCACAGTACCTGCCAGTAGCCCAGGGGCCTCACAGTACCTGCCAGTAGCCCAGGGGCCTCACAGTACCTGCCAGTAGCCCAGGGGCCTCACAGTACCTGCCAGTAGCCCAGGGGCCTCACAGTACCTGCCAGTAGCCCAGGGGCCTCACAGTACCTGCCAGTAGCCCAGGGGCCTCACAGTACCTGCCAGTAGCCCAGGGGCCTCACAGTACCTGCCAGTAGCCCAGGAGCCTCACAGTACCTGCCAGTAGCCCAGGGGCCTCACAGAACCTACCAGTAGCCCAGGAGCCTCACAGTACCTGCCAGTAGCCCAGGGGCCTCACAGTACCTGCCAGTAGCCCAGGGGCCTCACAGTACCTGCCAGTAGCCCAGGGGCCTCACAGAACCTACCAGTAGCCCAGGAGCCTCACAGTACCTGCCAGTAGCCCAGGGGCCTCACAGTACCTGCCAGTAGCCCAGGAGCCTCACAGTACCTGCCAGTAGCCCAGGGGCCTCACAGAACCTACCAGTAGCCCAGGAGCCTCACAGTACCTGCCAGTAGCCCAGGGGCCTCACAGTACCTGCCAGTAGCCCAGGAGCCTCACAGTACCTGCCAGTAGCCCAGGGGCCTCACAGAACCTACCAGTAGCCCAGGAGCCTCACAGTACCTGCCAGTAGCCCAGGAGCCTCACAGTACCTGCCAGTAGCCCAGGGGCCTCACAGTACCTGCCAGTAGCCCAGGAGCCTCACAGTACCTGCCAGTAGCCCAGGGGCCTCACAGAACCTGCCAGTAGCCCAGGAGCCTCACAGTACCTGCCAGTAGCCCAGGGGCCTCACAGTACCTGCCAGTAGCCCAGGAGCCTCACAGTACCTCCCAGTAGCCCAGGGGCCTCACAGAACCTACCAGTAGCCCAGGAGCCTCACAGTACCTGCCAGTAACCCAGGGGCCTCACAGTACCTGCCAGTAGCCCAGGGGCCTCACAGTACCTGCCAGTAGCCCAGGGGCCTCACAGAACCTACCAGTAGCCCAGGAGCCTCACAGTACCTGCCAGTAGCCCAGGAGCCTCACAGTACCTGCCAGTAGCCCAGGAGCCTCACAGTACCTGCCAGTAGCCCAGGGGCCTCACAGTACCTGCCAGTAGCCCAGGGGCCTCACAGTACCTGCCAGTAGCCCAGGGGCCTCACAGAACATACCAGTAGCCCAGGAGCCTCACAGTACCTGCCAGTAGCCCAGGGGCCTCACAGTACCTGCCAGTAGCCCAGGAGCCTCACAGTACCTGCCAGTAGCCCAGGAGCCTCACAGAACCTACCAGTAGCCCAGGAGCCTCACAGTACCTGCCAGTAGCCCAGGGGCCTCACAGTACCTACCAGTAGCCCAGGAGCCTCACAGTACCTGCCAGTAGCCCAGGGGCCTCACAGTACCTGCCAGTAGCCCAGGGGCCTCACAGTACCTGCCAGTAGCCCAGGGGCCTCACAGTACCTGCCAGTAGCCCAGGGGCCTCACAGTACCTGCCAGTAGCCCAGGGGCCTCACAGTACCTGCCAGTAGCCCAGGGGCCTCACAGTACCTGCCAGTAGCCCAGGGGCCTCACAGTACCTGCCAGTAGCCCAGGGGCCTCACAGTACCTGCCAGTAGCCCAGGGGCCTCACAGTACCTGTCAGTAGCCCAGGGGCCTCACAGTACCTACCAGTAGCCCAGGGGCTTCACAGTACCTGTCAGTAGCCCAGGGGCCTCACAGTACCTGTCAGTAGCCCAGGGGCCTCACAGTACCTGCCAGTAGCCCAGGGGTCTCACAGTACCTGCCAGTAGCCCAGGGGCCTCACAGTACCTGCCAGTAGCCCAGGGGCCTCACAGTACCTGCCAGTAGCCCAGGGACCTCACAGTACCTGCCAGTAGCCCAGGGGCCTCACAGTACCTGCCAGTAGCCCAGGGGCCTCACAGTACCTGCCAGTAGCCCAGGGGCCTCACAGTACCTGCCAGTAGCCCAGGGGCCTCACAGTACCTGCCAGTAGCCCAGGGGCCTCACAGTACCTGCCAGTAGCCCAGGGGCCTCACAGTACCTGCCAGTAGCCCAGGGGCCTCACAGTACCTGCCAGTAGCCCAGGGGCCTCACAGTACCTGCCAGTAGCCCAGGGGCCTCACAGTACCTGCCAGTAGCCCAGGGGCCTCACAGTACCTGCCAGTAGCCCAGGGGCCTCACAGTACCTGCCAGTAGCCCAGGGGCCTCACAGTACCTGCCAGTAGCCCAGGAGCCTCACAGTACCTGCCAGTAGCCCAGGGGCCTCACAGAACCTACCAGTAGCCCAGGAGCCTCACAGTACCTGCCAGTAGCCCAGGGGCCTCACAGTACCTGCCAGTAGCCCAGGAGCCTCACAGTACCTGCCAGTAGCCCAGGGGCCTCACAGAACCTACCAGTAGCCCAGGAGCCTCACAGTACCTGCCAGTAGCCCAGGGGCCTCACAGTACCTGCCAGTAGCCCAGGAGCCTCACAGTACCTGCCAGTAGCCCAGGGGCCTCACAGTACCTGCCAGTAGCCCAGGAGCCTCACAGTACCTGCCAGTAGCCCAGGGGCCTCACAGTACCTGCCAGTAGCCCAGGAGCCTCACAGTACCTGCCAGTAGCCCAGGGGCCTCACAGTACCTGCCAGTAGCCCAGGAGCCTCACAGTACCTCCCAGTAGCCCAGGGGCCTCAGAACCTACCAGTAGCCCAGGCCTCAGTACAGGCCTCAGTAGCCCAGTACCTGCCAGCCAGGGCCTCACAGTACCCCAGTAGCCCAGCCTCACAGTACCTGCCAGTAGCCCAGGGGCCTCACAGAACCTGCCAGTAGCCCAGGGGCCTCACAGTACCTGCCAGTAGCCCAGGGGCCTCACAGTACCTGCCAGTAACCCAGGGGCCTCACAGTACCTGCCAGTAGCCCAGGGGCCTCACAGTACCTGCCAGTAGCCCAGGGGCCTCACAGAACCTACCAGTAGCCCAGGAGCCTCACAGTACCTGCCAGTAGCCCAGGAGCCTCACAGTACCTGCCAGTAGCCCAGGAGCCTCACAGTACCTGCCAGTAGCCCAGGGGCCTCACAGTACCTGCCAGTAGCCCAGGGGCCTCACAGTACCTGCCAGTAGCCCAGGGGCCTCACAGAACCTACCAGTAGCCCAGGAGCCTCACAGTACCTGCCAGTAGCCCAGGGGCCTCACAGTACCTGCCAGTAGCCCAGGAGCCTCACAGTACCTGCCAGTAGCCCAGGAGCCTCACAGAACCTACCAGTAGCCCAGGAGCCTCACAGTACCTGCCAGTAGCCCAGGGGCCTCACAGTACCTACCAGTAGCCCAGGAGCCTCACAGTACCTGCCAGTAGCCCAGGGGCCTCACAGTACCTGCCAGTAGCCCAGGGGCCTCACAGTACCTGCCAGTAGCCCAGGGGCCTCACAGTACCTGCCAGTAGCCCAGGGGCCTCACAGTACCTGCCAGTAGCCCAGGGGCCTCACAGTACCTGCCAGTAGCCCAGGGGCCTCACAGTACCTGTCAGTAGCCCAGGGGCCTCACAGTACCTGCCAGTAGCCCAGGGGCCTCACAGTACCTGCCAGTAGCCCAGGGGCCTCACAGTACCTGTCAGTAGCCCAGGGGCCTCACAGTACCTGTCAGTAGCCCAGGGGCCTCACAGTACCTGTCAGTAGCCCAGGGGCCTCACAGTACCTGCCAGTAGCCCAGGGGCCTCACAGTACCTGCCAGTAGCCCAGGGGCCTCACAGTACCTGCCAGTAGCCCAGGGGCCTCACAGTACCTGCCAGTAGCCCAGGGGCCTCACAGTACCTGCCAGTAGCCCAGGAGCCTCACAGTACCTGCCAGTAGCCCAGGGGCCTCACAGTACCTGCCAGTAGCCCAGGGGCCTCACAGTACCTGCCAGTAGCCCAGGGGCCTCACAGTACCTGCCAGTAGCCCAGGGGCCTCACAGTACCTGCCAGTAGCCCAGGGGCCTCACAGTACCTGCCAGTAGCCCAGGGGCCTCACAGTACCTGCCAGTAGCCCAGGGGCCTCACAGTACCTGCCAGTAGCCCAGGGGCCTCACAGTACCTGCCAGTAGCCCAGGGGCCTCACAGTACCTGCCAGTAGCCCAGGGGCCTCACAGTACCTGCCAGTAGCCCAGGGGCCTCACAGTACCTGCCAGTAGCCCAGGGGCCTCACAGTACCTGCCAGTAGCCCAGGGGCCTCACAGTACCTGCCAGTAGCCCAGGGGCCTCACAGTACCTGCCAGTAGCCCAGGGGCCTCACAGTACCTGCCAGTAGCCCAGGGGCCTCACAGTACCTGCCAGTAGCCCAGGGGCCTCACAGTACCTGCCAGTAGCCCAGTACCTGCCAGGGCCTCACAGTACCTCACAGCCAGCCTCACAGTACCTGCCCCAGGGGCCTCACAGTACCTGCCAGTAGCCCAGGGGCCTCACAGTACCTGCCAGTAGCCCAGGGGCCTCACAGTACCTGCCAGTAGCCCAGGGGCCTCACAGTACCTGCCAGTAGCCCAGGGGCCTCACAGTACCTCACAGCCAGCCTCACAGCCCAGTACCTGCCAGGGCCTCACAGTACCTGCCAGTAGCCCAGGGGCCTCACAGTACCTGCCAGTAGCCCAGGAGCCTCACAGTACCTGCCAGTAGCCCAGGGGCCTCACAGTACCTGCCAGTAGCCCAGGGGCCTACAGAGTCTTAATCCAGCTCTGCAAGAAGGTAAGTGACAAAGATAATGTTTCACTTCATACTGTATATGTATTTAGAGAGATCATTACGACCTTCACCTTCAATGATTCAATGTTACTGACATACCTTAATGTCCTTATACAGTGGACTTGAGTCCTGGAGATGGGAAGTACAGTGCCTGCACTCTGAAGGAGGGGTGTTAATGTTGCAGTTTAAAAACTGTAGTGTAAAACACCCTTCTGGCAAGACAGTGATGGAGTGAATGATGGTGAAAGTTTTTCTTTTTCGGGCCACCCTGCCTTGTTGGGAATCGGGCAGTGTGTTAATAAAAAAATAAAAATAATAATGTCTATTGCCCTGTAATTTCAAAACAGGCTTAAGCTTGCCCGAAATACTCTGGGGTGTCTGCGTGCATTTTCAAGTGTCACCTGTTTCTTTACAAAGACTCATGTCAAAATAAATATTTAAATTTGATTTTTTTTTAATTTGAACCCACCTGACAGTTTGCGATCCCGTGAGTGTCACCATTGCCTCATGCACAGGATACCATAACCTCGCCCCACAGCCTAAAGCTACAAGGTTGCTGCGCACACCGATATTCATTGTGGAGTACCAGTCAGTGCACTCAGGAGGCAGATGTTGCAGCTGTAAGAAAAGAAATGCTTTATTCAAGGTTTTCATTATAACCACAAAACAGCAACAGACCCAATTCTACTCAGGAAATGCACAGTCATACCTCGCTAATACGGCGGATTAGGTTCCAGACTACTGCTGTGACGCGAATGTTGCCTTAGAGCGAATCAGCCTTTTTTTTCACTTGCCAGTACATATAAAAGCATTTATTAATTGTGCAACAGTGCTATCATTTATTAAGTGTGCAATAGTGCCAGGACTAAAAAAACAATGACAAAAAAAAAAAAAAAAAAAAAAAACAGAAGTGTCACAGCCAGAAGCAAACTTAAGAGCAAGGTGAACTGCTTTAAAGGAATGCCTGTATATAAGTAAGCTTTTTTTATTTTACACAAATCATTTTTACAGGCTAAGAGCTGTTATCTTAACCCAGCTTATTTCAGAACCCCAGGCCTATCTCAGGTATACTTACCCCCAGGATGCAACCCACAACAGGGGTCTACCACCCAGGCATCTACTTACTGCTAGGTGAACAGGGGCAGCAGGTGTAAGGAAACATGTTTAGTGTTTTCACTCTTGCCGGGAATCAAACAACGGACACTTTTATAATGCTCCTCTACATAATGTGATTTTTTTTTTTGAGGTGATTGAAAAAGTCCATTCACAATTAAATAATGCATACTATGAAGACTTTGCATGCACTACACAGTTTTAGGCATACTTTTTCAACCATATTACAAAACTCGCACTATATATATGAGCGGTGGGGGGGGGGACATGGACCTGCTCTGCATGGGTCAGTAGGCCTGTTGCAGTGTTCCTTCTTTCTTATGTTCTTAATAAGAGCTAACTGTACAAACATTTTACACAATAAAATGTCCAGTACATTACCTATAGATTAAACCTCAGAAAAACCAATTAAATTAATGTAACTTATTTCCACTGGGTCCTCTGTAATTATGCCACATCTAGGCATATATGTGCTAAAATGCCAGGAGCAAGAGACCTGAAGAGGGGATCAATGTCCCCATGGCCCCATCTGTGATCAGGCCTCCTGGTAGATCAGGGTCTGATCAACCAGGCTGCTACTGCTGCCTGCACATGACCATGGCCTGGCTGATCAGGTACTGACTTCAAGTGACTGTCCAGCATCTTCTTGAAGACAGCCAGGGATCTATTGGTAATCTCCTTTTGTATGCTGGGAGGCAGTTTAACAGTCTTGGGCCCCTGACACTTAATGTGTTGTCTCTTAGTGTACTCGTGGCGTCCCTGCTCTTCACTGGGGGGATGTTGCATCTTCTGCCCAGTCCTTTGCTTTTGTAGGGAGTTATTTTCATGTACAAATTTGAGACTAGTCCCTCTATAATTTTCCAAGTGTATATTATCATGTATCTTTCTTGCCTGCATTCCAGGGAGAACAAATCAACAGACTTCAACCATTCCCAGTAATTTTGGTGCTTTATTGTACTTATATGTACCATGAAAGTTTTCCATACATTTTCTAGATCTGCAATTTTGCCTGCCTTGAAAGGGGCAGTTAGTAAACAGAAATATTCCAGCCTAGAGAGAACATGTGATTTGAAGAGAACCATCATGGGCTCGGCATCTCTAGTTTTGAAAGTTCTCATTGTCCATCCTATCATTTTCTTATCAGATGTGATAGAAACATTGTTGTGATCTTAGAAAGTGAGATCCTATGACATTATCACTCCTCTTCTCATGTATAAATTACAAAATGTAAAAAAAGAAAAGGTTTAAAAGGTTTTTTCTTTCTTGAGTCGCCCGTCCTTGGTGGGAGATGACCAGTAAGATAAAATTTTGTTCAGATTTTTAACCCCGGAGGGTTAGCCACCCAGGATAACCCAAGAAAGGTAGCAAGTCATTGAGGGATTGTCTGTCTTATTTTCACTGTGGTCCTTCAATCTTGTCCCCCAGGGTGCGACCCACACCAGTCCACTAACACCCAGGTACCTACTTTCTTGCTAGGTGAACGGGACAACGGATGCAAGGAAACATGCCCAATGTTTCCACCCTTGCTGGAGATCAAACCACAGACACTCAGTGTGTGTAGCAAGAGCGTTGCCTACCAGGCCGCGGGTATGTAATAGTAATAGCAATACTTTATTTCAGCATAATACAACGTAAAGTAAGTTTATTCAGGTAAAGGTACACATAAATACAGTTAAATTATTATACATAGCAGAATATGTGTAAATTACCCACCAGGATAACGCAGAAAAGACATTTATATTGTGGTAGTTGACACTACCATGTAGAGCCCAGGGTTGTGTACAACGTTAAATCAGATATATGAAGCCTGGCTACCACTAGCATAGGCCTACTGGAGCTTCAAACACGTCAATTATAAATATAAGAAATTACGGAAATTCTGCTGCTGGTGTTGTTGTTGTTGGGTTGATGGGCAGTGGCGACCCTGTGACCGTCTTCTTCTTCTTCTGTTGGGTTTCAGGGCCACTGACAGCATACGCCGTATCGAACCCGGCCGTCCAGTGCAAGGAGAGGGAACCTCGACCAAAGTGGAAGAATGATTTGACTAGTAACTGCGTATTATACGTCCCTGATACGCCCTGAAGCCAGCAGGAAGGAGCAGGTACAGGCCAATATCTCCTGACAGTTCAGAGGGCGAAACTCCTCCCCGTTGAGAAGGAGAGGTAGAGTGAAAGTGTGCACCCCAAGCGTGAGCAAGGCCGCACTGAGAGTAGTCCGTGCAGAGTGGTAACGTGGGCACCACAGCAGGAAGTGTTCCCCCGTCTCAGGCTGTAAGGGACACACACCATGGGCAGTATGGAGAGTCCGTCATCTGAAGGCGGTAGAGATGAGCCGCCAGTAGCGAGTGGCTGACTCAGAGGCGAGTCAGTGCAACATACACCGAGCGGTTGGTATGGCGAGCTCAAGGGTAGGAGCCATTAAAAGATCGGATAGAGCCCAATGCCGAAAAAGAGAGGGAGTGTGCCAGGCCCTCCTGCCACTGATGGCGGATTCCTTTCCAAACAGCCTGTGTGAAATCACTGTGGCCCAGGACAAGAGGTGTAATAGTAGGAAGTGAATGCACGAGGGAGGCCGCTCGATCCGCCACTTCATTGCACCAGATTCCAACATGGGCGGGTACCCACTGAAGGGAGATGCTCCAACCTGGGCTCCGTAAAAAGTGCAGGAGGGATTGCGTCCGACAAACGAGGACGCGTAGTGACCGTGGACGGGCAGAGCACAAAAGTGCCAGGGAGGATTGGGAATCAGAGAAGAGAACCAATGGCTGTGGGGGTATGTGATCTAGGACAAAAGCCAGAGCCTGGTGAATGGTGAAGGGCTCCCCTGCCAGAACAGAATGAGCAACAGCTTAAGGAAGAATTGAAGTTGGCGAAGATGGAGATTCGGCGACTGACCGAGGAAAACAAGAAGATTCGTAGTAGTCCTCCTGTTTTGAGTCCTCAGGTCAGTGGCTGGACAGCAGGGAACGAAGTTGACGATCAAGAAGACGAATGGAAAGGTAGAAACGATGAAGAAGAAAGAGACTGCCGTGGAAACTGTTGTGGAAACATCTAATACATTCTCAGTGCTACCCGACGAATGTGAGTCGACTACTGGGAACATCACGACGAACGACACCAAGGAAGGTAAGAATATTGTTGTTGTTGGGGATAGCCAAGTTAGGTATATGGATAGGGCGTTCTGCTTGAAGGACAGGAGTAGGAGACAGAGAGTTTGCTTTCCTGGGGCTGGGATGGAGGATATTGTTAGCCGTCTGGATGACATCATGAGAGGTAATGGGAGCAATCCTATTATCTGTCTCAGTGCTGGAGGCAACGATGTTGGCAGACGTAGGAGTGAAGACCTGATTAGCAGGTATAGGTCAGCAATAGAAATAATTAGGAGTAAGGGTGGGAACCCTGTCATATGTGGTATTTTGCCAAGGAGAGGAGTTGGAAATGAATGGTTGTCCAGGGCAATTGGTGTCAATTGCTGGCTGGAAAAATACTGTAAGGAAAATGCGGTAACATTCATTGACAACTGGGACCTCTTCTATGGCAGAAATGACATGTATGCCAGGGATGGGGTTCACTTATCTAGGTCTGGGGTGGTAGCACTGGCAACTGCAGTGGAGGGAGCAGTTAGGACTTTAAACTAGGAATAGTTAGTGGTATGGGTTTTGGCAGGAAAACAGTGAAGTCCCAGTGTAGTAATATTACGAGTTCTAGGGGAACTAGTAATAAGCAGAACGAGGTAGATATTGAAAAGCCAGGGACTTTGGGTGATAAGGACAGTAATAGGTTTAGTAGAAAAACAGAAATGAGCAGGAAGGGTAAAGAGAAAGGAGAGTCTTTCAATGTTTATTATGCTAATTGCCGTAGTGCTAGGAATAAGATGGACGAGTTGAGATTAGTTGCTAGTGCAGGTAACATTGATGTATTTGCCTTAACTGAGACGTGGTTTAATTCAAAAAGTCGGGACATGCCTGCAGAATGTCATATTCAGGGTTTTAAATTGTTCCAAGTAGATAGAAGTATCGGGAAGGGGGGTGGGGTGGCATTGTATGTCCGAGATCGCTTGAACTGTTGCATAAAAACGGGTATTAAGTCTGAAGTAACGCAATCAGAGTCTGTTTGGATAGAATTTTCAGAGGGGCATGAAAAACTGATTTTAGGAGTGATATACCGTCCCCCAAACTTAGATAGGGACCAAGGGAGACTACTATGGGAGGAAATTGTTAAGGCCACAAGGCACGATAATGTAGTAATTCTAGGAGACTTTAACTTTAGTCATATTGATTGGAATTTCTTGACTGGGAATTTAGAATCATACGACTTCTTAGAAGTAGTTCAGGATTGTTTTTTGAAGCAGTTTGTGACAGAACCTACAAGGAGAAATAACCTGCTTGACTTAGTTATGGCAAACAATGAATCCCTTGTTAATAATTTAGAAATTTCAGAGGAACTGGGTGCTAGCGACCACAAATCAATTACATTTAGCATTGAATGGAAGTACGATAGTAGCGATAACTCAGTAACAGTCCCAGATTTTCGATTAGCAGATTACGATGGGCTTAGAGAACACTTATCATCTGTTGACTGGGGTAACGAAGTGAGCTATCAATATGACAGTTTTCTGAACACTATACATGCTGCTCAAAGAACGTTTATCCCATATAAAGAAATTAGATCAAATAGAAATGACCCAAAATGGATGAATAATAGGCTCAAATATCTACTAGGGCATAAGAAAGGAATTTATAGGCGTATCAAAAGAGGTGAGGGTCATCTTATGAATCAGTATATTGACATTAAGAGGGACATTAAAAAGGGGATAAGAAAAGCTAAAAGGGACTATGAAATTAAAGTTGCTAGGGATTCTAAAACTAACCCAAAAAGTTTTTTCCAGGTCTATAGAACAAAAGTTAGAGATAAGATAGGTCCCCTTAAAAATAACTATGGGCACCTTACTGACAAAGAGAATGAAATGTGCTCGATTTTTAATAATTATTTTCTCTCAGTTTTTACACAGGAAGACATTAACAATATTCCAGTAATTAATTTTTATAGTGTGCTAGAAGAAGATAAATTATGTAACATCACAGTCACTAGTGAAATGGTTGTGAAGCAGATAGACAGACTGAAGCAAAATAAGTCGCCGGGTCCTGATGAGGTTTTTTCAAGGGTTCTTAAGGAATGCAAAATGGAACTCTGTGAACCATTAACTAATATTTTTAATTTATCTCTTCAAACAGGTGTAGTGTCTGATATGTGGGAGATGGCTAATGTAATTCCTATTTTTAAAACAGGGGACAAGTCGTTACCATCAAATTACCGCCCAATAAGCCTGACCTCAATTGTAGGCAAATTACTAGAGTCAATTATAGCTGAGATTATAAGAAGCCATCTCGATAAGCATAGCTTGATTAATGATACTCAGCATGGATTCACAAGAGGCCGGTCTTGTCTAACTAATTTATTAACTTTCTTCAGTAAAGCTTTTGAGGCTGTTGACCACGATAAAGAATTTGATATTATTTACTTAGATTTTAGTAAGGCTTTTGATAGAGTTCCGCACCATAGACTGTTAAAGAAAGTGGCAGCTCATGGCATTGGGGGAAAAGTGCTCTCGTGGATCGAGTCATGGCTCACTGACAGGAAGCAGAGAGTGTCCATAAATGGGGTTAAATCCGAGTGGGGATCTGTAACAAGTGGCGTTCCACAGAGATCAGTCTTGGGCCCGTTGTTGTTTATAATATATATCAATGATCTTGATGAGGGAATTAATAGTGATATGAGCAAATTCGCCGATGACACAAAGATAGGTAGGATAATTGATTCAAACGTAGACATTATGGAACTTCAGGAGATAAGATAAGATAAGATAAGATTTCGTTCGGATTTTTAACCCCGGAGGGTTAGCCACCCAGGATAACCCAAGAAAGTCAGTGCGTCATCGAGGACTGTCTAACTTATTTCCATTGGGGTCCTTAATCTTGTCCCCCAGGATGCGACCCACACCAGTCGACTAACACCCAGGTACCTATTTGCTGCTAGGTGAACAGGACAACAGGTGTAAGGAAACGTGTCAGAATTTCCACCCGCCGGGAATCGAACCCGGGCCCTCCGTGTGTGAAGCGGGAGCTTTAGCCACCAGACCACCGGGCCACAAACTCTATTCTTGGTCAGAAAAGTGGCAGATGCAGTTCAATGTAGATAAATGCAAGGTTCTGAAGCTCGGGAGTGCCCATAACCCTAGTACTTATAAGTTAAATGATGTAGAACTTAGCCATACAGATTGCGAAAAGGACTTGGGGGTTATGGTGAGCAGC
The DNA here is from genome assembly GCF_038502225.1 of Cherax quadricarinatus. Lineage (NCBI taxonomy): Eukaryota > Metazoa > Arthropoda > Malacostraca > Decapoda > Parastacidae > Cherax > Cherax quadricarinatus. The sequence goes on along the minus strand of NC_091302.1, from coordinate 6,715,994 downwards.
AACCTTAAACCAAGACAGCAATGCCTAAGCGTACGTAATAAGGCAAATAGATTACTGGGATTTATATCAAGAAGTGTAAGCAACAGAAGTCCAGAGGTCATACTGCAGCTTTATACATCATTAATAAGGCCTCACCTAGATTATGCAGCTCAGTTCTGGTCTCCATATTACAGAATGGACATAAATTCGTTAGAAAACATTCAGCGTAGGATGACTAAATTAATACATAGCATTAAAAATCTTCCTTATGAAGAAAGATTGAAGACTCTTAAGTTACATTCACTTGTTAGACGAAGAATGAGGGGAGACCTGATCGAAGTGTATAAGTGGAAGATAGGTATTAATAAAGGGGATATTAATAAGGTCTTGAGGATGTCTCTCCAAGAGAGAACCCGCAGTAATGGATTTAAATTAGATAAGTTTAGATTTAGAAAGGACATAGGAAAGTATTGGTTTGGAAATAGGGTAGTAGATGAGTGGAACAGTCTACCTAGTTGGGTTATTGAGGCTGGGACTTTGGGTAGTTTCAAATTTAGGTTGGATAAGTACATGAGTGGGAGGGGTTGGATTTGAGTGGGACTTTCACATCAGAGCTTATTTCTTACCTGGAGTTTACCTGGACCTGGAGTTTACCTGGAGAGAGTTCCGGGGGTCAACGCCCCCGCGGCCCGGTCTGTGACCAGGCCTCCTGGTGGATCAGAGCCTGATCAACCAGGCTGTTACTGCTGGCTGCACGCAAACCAACGTACGAGCCACAGCCCGGCTGATCAGGAACCGACTTTAGGTGTTTGTCCAGTGCCAGCTTGAAGACTGCCAGGGGTCTGTTGGTAATCCCCCTTATGTATGCTGGGAGGCAGTTGAACAGTCTCGGGCCCCTGACACTTATTGTATGGTCTCTTAACGTGCTAGTGACACCCCTGCTTTTCATTGGGGTGATGTTGCATCGTCTGCCAAGTCTTTTGCTTTCGAAGTGAGTGATTTTCGTGTGCAAGTTCGGTGGGTGGCATTGAAAATTGGGTTGGGCAAATGTTTTGTTAGTGGGATGAATTGTAAGGACCTGCCTAGTATGGGCCAACAGGCCTCCTGCAGTGTTCCTCCTTTCTTATGTTCTTATGTTCTTATGTCTAACCACCAGGTTTGACACGGAGAGATTAGCGAAGAAGGCCACAGAGGATGTGGACGGGGATGAAGTCCATGCCAATCAGTCCGTGTAGATGGAGAATGAAGGGCCATATGTAACAGAGCAAAACTCTTCAAAGAGAAATGCAACTAACTGAGGGGGTTCCCTGTTCCTGTAATGCCAATCCAGGTGAATGTACTGCGTCAGGTTCAGCCAGTGGGAGACCGGAGAGTGGAGAGGGGGGAGTCATCACAAGCACAGAAAGTGTAAGGCAGGTCAGGGAATGCTGGGCTCTGGCCACAAAGGAAGGCTGAACCGAACGTGGGGGGATAGAGGCTGTCTCCCACATCTGTGGAGAGAGGTGGCAGGGGTGAGTACAAGGCAGAGAGGCCATATGATGGAGTCGTAAACAGTTCCTCGCTGTTCTCACCGACGAGAGAGGGGCTATCCCCGACTCTGCCTCCAAGGCTGCAATGGAGGTGGAGGGGAATTCCCCCAGCATACTACAGATGGCTGAATTCTGGGGAACGTCTAAGCGATGAAGAGAGGAGGAAGAGGATGAGCCATACACCTCACTTGCATAAGTGAGCTTGCTGAAAACCATAGCTGTATAGAACCTAAAGAAAAGGTCTCGATCCGCCCCCACTTGGTGCCAGAGATCTGGTGCATAAATGCACTGTGACGTGCACACAAGAGGTGGAGGGCCGCTATGTGTTTCTTCCATGTATTTCTTCTCCTATGCCAAATCAAAATCGAGAACAGCGTCCAGTATTGGGCCCCTACTTAAACAAGATGGGTCCTACACAGATGACAGCAAGGAAATGAGTGAGCTACTCAAGTCCCAATATGACTCAGTTTTTAGCAAGCCGCTAACCAGACTGAGAGTCGAAGATCAAAATTAATTTTTTTATGAGAGAGCCACAAAATTTGATTAACACAAGCCTATCCGATGTTATCCTGACGCCAAATGACTTCGAACAGGCGATAAATGACATGCCCATGCACTCTGCCCCAGGGCCAGACTCATGGAACTCTGTGTTCATCAAGAACTGCAAGAAGCCCCTATCACGAGCCTTTTCCATCCTATGGAGAGGGAGCATGGACACGGGGGTCGTCCCACAGTTACTAAAAACAACAGACATAGCCCCACTCCACAAAGGGGGCAGTAAAGCAACAGCAAAGAACTACAGACCAATAGCACTAACATCCCATATCATAAAAATCTTTGAAAGGGTCCTAAGAAGCAAGATCACCACGCATCTAGAAACCCATCAGTTACACAACCCAGGGCAACATGGGTTTAGAACAGGTCGCTCCTGTCTGTCTCAACTATTGGACCACTACGACAAGGTCCTAAATGCACTAGAAGACAAAAAGAATGCAGATGTAATATATACAGACTTTGCAAAAGCCTTCGACAAGTGTGACCATGGCGTAATAGCGCGTGCTAAAGGAATAACAGGAAAAGTCGGTCGATGGATCTATAATTTCCTCACTAACAGAACACAGAAAGTAGTCGTCAACAGAGTAAAGTCCGAGGCAGCTACGGTGAAAAGCTCTGTTCCACAAGGCACAGTACTCGCTCCCATCTTGTTCCTCATCCTTATATCCGACATAGACAAGGATGTCAGCCACAGCACCGTGTCTTCCTTTGCAGATGACACCCGAATCTGCATGACAGTGTCTTCCATTGCAGACACTGCAAAGCTCCAGGCAGACATCAACCAAATCTTTCAGTGGGCTGCAGAAAACAATATGAAGTTCAACGATGAGAAATTTCAATTACTCAGATATGGTAAACATGAGGAAATTAAATCTTCATCAGAGTACAAAACAAATTCTGGCCACAAAATAGAGCGAAACACCAACGTCAAAGACCTGGGAGTGATCATGTCGGAGGATCTCACCTTCAAGGACCATAACATTGTATCAATCGCATCTGCTAGAAAAATGACAGGATGGATAATGAGAACCTTCAAAACTAGGGAGGCCAAGCCCATGATGACACTCTTCAGGTCACTTGTTCTATCTAGGCTGGAATATTGCTGCACACTAACAGCACCTTTCAAGGCAGGTGAAATTGCCGACCTAGAAAATGTACAGAGAACTTTCACGGCGCGCATAACGGAGATAAAACACCTCAATTATTGGGAGCGCTTGAGGTTCCTAAACCTGTATTCCCTGGAACGCAGGAGGGAAAGATACATGATTATATACACCTGGAAAATCCTAGAGGGACTAGTACCGAACTTGCACACGAAAATCACTCACTACGAAAGCAAAAGACTTGGCAGACGATGCACCATCCCCCCAATGAAAAGCAGGGGTGTCACTAGCACGTTAAGAGACCATACAATAAGTGTCAGGGGCCCGAGACTGTTCAACTGCCTCCCAGCACACATAAGGGGGATTACCAACAGACCCCTGGCAGTCTTCAAGCTGGCACTGGACAAGCACCTAAAGTCAGTTCCGGATCAGCCGGGCTGTGGCTCGTACGTTGGTTTGCGTGCAGCCAGCAGCAACGGCCTGGTTGATCAGGCTCTGATCCACCAGGAGGCCTGGTCTCAGACCGGGCCGCGGGGGCGTTGACCCCCGGAACTCTCTCCAGGTAACTCCAGGTAAGGTGACTCCCAACCAATGATGAAAGGAGGCCAAAGGGATTGGCATCTGATTCAATGAGACTGATGGAAGAGTGGGGAGTCGGTGCCTAGTAAAGCATAAGAGCTTGGACTTAGTGTCACTAACCTCCAAACCCCAGGTGGCAGCCCATGATGTTATGCTTTGCAGGGCACACTGAAGTGTTTCCTGCGCTCTCAGCAAAGCCGGGGGACTGCACATAAGGGCCACATCATTTGCATATACCAGGGTATGCACTCCCTGGATGGAAGGGAGATCCGACAGTAAGACAGAGAAAAGGAGTGGGCTAAGAACAGATCCCTGGGGCACTCCCTGGTATACAGGACGGGGTGAGGACAAGGCGCCACTCACTGCAACATGAAAGGTCCTCCCTTGCAAAAAGTTGTGCATCCAGCAGAGGGGAGCTCCTGTCAGCCCCATGCGGGCCAGTTTGAAAACAATCGCCGTGAGTGATGCAGAATCAAATGCTCTGCATAGACCCAAAAATGCAGCCAAAAGGAACTCCCGGCACTCACATGAAGTGTGCATGAGCTGTGTAATTGAAGCAAAGGGTCGAGGGTGGATCGACCTTCTCGGAAGCCACTCTGGTTATCAGGCAGGAGGCCGTGTTCCTGAGTCCACCAAGAGAGACGGGTAGCCACCAGTTGTTCCAGCCCTTTACCCCAAGCAGGGCATAAAAGCAATGGGCCGGTAAGAGCCCGGTTGGGTATCATCCTTGCTCGGCTTTAGAATCGGAACCAGGAGAGAGTGCTTCCACACATCAGGGAAGACACCCATAGACCAGCTGGCATTGAAAACCTCCAGCATAGCATCTGTACAAGAGAGAGGCAGATGTAGTATGAAGGGATAAGGTAAGTTATCCTCCCCTGGGAAAGAGCGGGAAGAAAGTTGGGAAAGTGCCCACTGCAGTTCATGAGTGCCAGCACCTGGCAGTGAACCTCGGGTATGGCAGGTGGCAAAAGGCCCCATTTGATCACCTTAGAGGGTAGAGGAGGAGGAGGAGCAAACATAGGACCGAAGAAATTTGCAAATGACTCAGCCTTGTCCTGGGGTAAGAGTGGAGCTGCTCCTTCCCCAAACAGGGGAAAAGTACTTACAGAACGTGATCCAAACACAGAGTTGAAAAAAACCCTTGCCTGACTGGCAGAGGTGCAAAAAGAAAGAGAAGAACAGAATAAAGCCCAAGATGCATGTTTCGCTTGGAGAAGGGTTGCTGACAAAGAGCGTCTGCCCTTCGGTAAGCCAGCTGCTGAGTCCAAGAGGGTTGGCACCACCACTGTGCCCACGCTGTCTGACACGCCTTCACTGCTCAGAGGCACTCATCATTCCACCATGGAACCCGGGGGCATGAACGGGAGAAGCTCCCAGAGAGACGTAATGAACATGAGCCCGCCTCAAGCATGGCCCCTTGAAGAGATGCGACAGCCTCGTCCAGCAAGGAGTCCTGAGGTAGCCTATAATCAGAGAGGACCCGATTATAGTTTGTCCAACTGGCCTGGTTGGTTTTCCACTGTAAAGGCTTACTCAGCCCTGTAATAACTTCAGACAGTATTACCAAGGCTGGCTCCTCCTCAGGAAAATTAATGAATAGAAAAAGAAATAATAACAGACAAACATAAACACTTTATTATATAGAAAATATAAAATATAAAACACTTAAATATGAAATATTAATCCTACATTAAAGAAAATGAAAAATGAAAAATATAAATGATAACTGAATTCAACGCTAATATATATAGGGGTGTCTGGTGTTGGTGACACTGTGCTGTTGAAATCGTAGCTGTTGCTGATGATGGGGGGGGGGTTGCAGGTGTTGGTTACGACCCACTGGCTAGTTCTTCACAGTATAGCCTTGAGTATTATATCCCGATGACAGGAAAGCAGGTTCTTTACCGCTGCAATGATGAGGGGTTACGTCCTGCAATTTCATACAGGTACACAGGTAATTAAATCCAAAAAGGGGAAGTCTCAGGACGTTAGTCCATCTCCACCAGTTCTTCTCGTTGATTGACAGGTGACCCTCTCTGTCATCCAAGCTGAAAAGATAGACAGGTTACCCACTGCTTAAATAATCACTCTCCATGATAAGTACAATACCTAAAAGATGTGGTGATTATTACAACAGTCAACATAGAGCAAGGCTGAAAAGACTAAATTTATTATTGGTCAAAAGTGAAGCTTTCAACCCATAAATCCACTAGAATACAAGGCAGGCATGTACTTACAGTAGTGCTGGGAGCTGTGAGTCTAGTGATTACTGTTTGGATCAGAGCCCCACACGTCACCTTTCGGTGGGGGGGAGGAGGAGGGGAAGGGATAGTGGGAGCTAGACTGACCCTACCTTAACAAGCAGCCGGCAGTCAAACTATCACTTTTGGGGTGGGGGAAAAAGGCGGGAATAGCGGGAGCTTGACTTACCCTACCTTAACAAGTAGCTGGCAATGAAACTATTGTTACTATATACTCCCTCGCTACTCCTATCTATTGAACTTTTCCCTCACATCCACCATGAACAAACTGCCGTCACTGGCACTTCAGCCCCATTTGTAGAAGTAAGGACTAGAAGATGATCACTCCCCATGAAGGGACCTACAGTAACAGCAGCTGTAGTAAAATACCCACATCCAAGAACGAGATCCAGGGTAGAAACTCGCCCGGTATAAGGATCCACTCTAGTCTCCAAACCTGGTGGTGTGAGCAACGAACGATGAGATACAAGGAGGGTTTGGAACAGGACCCTACCTGTGGGATTCACCGATCCCAAAGAAATGGATGGCTCTCAAAACTGGTGCCTAGTGTTAATGTCTTCTATTACAAGTGTAGAACCACGGAGTTGCCCAAAGTAATAGGTAAATTCACTATGTGTAATCGACCTGCCTGGATTATAGATCAGAAGTATGTTGCACCACTGAGTGCCAAGGCAACTCTCACAACCAGAGCCACCAACACTCCACTCTAATAGGCTTGGAGAGAGAGGGTCGTACTCTGGAGCTGGTTGCATACAAGAAGAGCTAGGCCACCACCACTCCCTGCGAGGCAATCCCTACGGTAAACAGTAAAACCAGGCACCCGGAGAGAATGTCGAGGACATAACCATGTCTTAGAGAGACCCACCACCAGTGGCTGTACCTCAGTCAGATACTGCTGAAGGTCCAGAAGCTTCCCCAGTACGGAATGTGCCCTCCAAAGAAGATAAACAGAGGAGTGAGAATGATTCACATGTGTGAACTAAGTAGCTCAATAAGGCAAGGGAGCACCGAGAGACATGCAGTCAGAAAAGAGGCGCCCTGGAGGTAGGAATGTAGCATCTCCTCCACCAACAGGATAACAGGATGAAGGAATAAAGCCCAGGCAGGCAAGAGTGAAAAGGCAGGACCTTCAGATACCAAGGGTCCTGGAATAGGGACTGGCCGAGGCTGGGGTTGAGGAGAATTGGGGAGTCGGCTGTGAGACGGGAGGCTCCGGGTTGGGTAAGATGTCCACCAGAACTGGGTGGGGTACCGAGTATCAAGTCGATTTGGAAACTGCACCACCTTGATGGGAGGATATGCGTTGTGAACGAGGAGGGGCATGGGCAATAACTTCCACAATGGAAGTCAAGTCAGAGGACACCCTGAGTTGATGTTGCCCTGGGGGTGGGGAATCCTCTAAAGGGAGAGAGAGATCTGCAAGAGTCCCAAACCGATTTGTAACAGGGACATTAGCCCTCACAGCTGTGGAGTGTAGGTGCCCTGGCTGTGTCGGTGCTGGGGAGACACCCTTAGTGCGAGGCACTGGAGGCGAAGGAGGCAGGGCTGACGGACTGTGACTAGCTTTACAGACCGCAAGCAGGAGTTACATTCATCGAGCTGAATTTGCCAAATCAAGAGCCTGGCGATATGCCGGGCAAAACCAGGACGTAACCCTGTGGTTTCCTTTACAGAAGCAGCACAAAGCCGGGCGGGTACAGGTAACGCCGTCTTTAAAGACTGGGTGAAGCCTGCTTCAGTTCTCACATCTTACCTTACCACGGCAAGACAACTCTCCATGCCCAAATAGGAAGCATTTCCGACACTGGAGTAAAGGAAAAGTATAAGGAAAAACAGGAAACCTTAGGTTGCCAAAAGTCACAAATCTCGGGAGACCTCCCGAGAAACATATACGAACCACACGAGATGGGGCAGGACGATTTGAGAGGCTCCAGCCCTCCCGCAAACCTAAGTCGTCACCCCCACTGTAAACCAATTCAGAGTGGATCTCCTCATCTGAGAGGGATGCAGAAATTGGTCCAATTCTGCCTTAAAAACAACCGGCTGCGAGGTTTGAGGAGCGGACCTCCTAGCAGACAATATTCCACCTACCCAAGACATGAATGGCATTTAGTGGTAAGTTTCTAGCCAGAAAAAACTGACGATGGAGTCGGAGCCTTAGGGCTGCACCCCCACCGAGTTGCTGGACACCCCCATCTATGCAAGCCTTGCCGAAAGGAGATCCACTGATGGCATTGGTGACGTCCCGTGGATTGGTGAATGGTGTACCGCAATCCTTAGGATGCACAAGAACCACCATCACGTCTGGAGTAATTCGAGGAGGAGAAGGAGCATAGTCTGGACAAGCGGTTGGTTGGCGTTCTGGGCTAGACAGGGGCCTGGCACTGTCATCAACCTCAAGAGCTGGTTTGTTTATCCCAGTAGGGGGCACACTAGCCATATCTTGATCCGGCGGTAATGAAACAGTTGTCAACTGAGCAGGGACCGGAGGGGGATCCCCCCTATGGGGGCGAACGACATCTCAGTCAAACCCCCATAAATGGGCCACACAACATTGCCTAATAGAGAAAACAATGAAAACACAAGCACGCAAGAAAAGAAAGACGGTGAAGCAGAGCCTAACAGGACCTACACCACCAACAAACAAACGAGGAGTCTTCGGAAGACACGTCCACACGCCACCAATGCCGGCCGAGCTCACATCCCTGTGACCGTCTGTGTCTAAGACAACACTAATAACTAAGACAAGATAAGTAAGTTTAGCCAGGTATACACAAATACAGTTATATAGATTATCGTACATAGCAGCATATGTGTAGACAACCTGGGATAACCCAAAAATGTCAGACAAAGTGGCTTATTTCCACTGGGGTCCTTAATTTGCATTGGCAGCAAGATGTTCTGGACATTGTGAGCAATTTTATAAATTTGATTTAACATCAGTTATTTTACTCTGTCTTCCATATTCAGCATATCCAACTGTTGTAATTCATCCTGGCTTACATGTCCTCTAGGATCTACGTCCAGCAGGAAGCTTAACTTTCTGTTCTGCACTTCTGCACTTATCTATATAGAATTATATATACTTCTCTGTACTTCTCTATATTTATTTATACTTCTATATGCTTTTCTACACTTCTCTACCCTTCTCTACACTTCTACACTTCTCTACACTTCTCTACACTTCTCTACACTTCTACACTTCTCTACACTTCTCTACACTTCTCCTACACTTCTCCTCCACTTCTACACTTCTCCTACACTTCTCCTACACTTCTCCTACACTTCTCCTGCACTTCTACACTTCTCCTACACTTCTCCTACACTTCTCCTGCACTTCTACACTTCTCTACACTTCTCTACACTTTTACACTTCTCTACACTTCTCCTACACTTCTCCTACACTTCTCCTGCACTTCTACACTTCTCTACACTTCTCTACACTTTTACACTTCTCTACACTTCTCCTACACTTCTCCTACACTTCTCCTACACTTCTCCTGCACTTCTACACTTCTCTACACTTCTATACTTGTGCAAGAAAGGTATACAATACCGACAAGATAAAAGTTTCGACACATGTGCAACATCTGGGTATCTTTATTGTAGACGTTTCGCCATCCAGTGTCTTTACCAATACAGATTCATGGACATAACTAGAAGACAGTAGAACTATATACAAAAGATGAGGTATAGTAACTGGTAGGCGGGATTCCCCAGTTGAAGTAGGTCCTACACAAAGGGTTAGTTGTAGTAGTAGTTGTGGTAGCCGTGAAGAAGGTTCATAGGACATCTACAAGACCTACTTCACGGCTGCTACAACTAACCCATCTCTTTGGGAAGGACCTACTTCCACTGGGGAATCCCGCCTACCAGTGACTGTCCTCGTCTGCTACACGTCCTGAGGGACTGATTACCTCATCTTTTGTATATAGTTCTACTGTCTTCTAGTTATGTCCATGAATCTGTATTGGTAAAGCCACTGGATGGCGAAACGTCTACAGTGAAGATAACTAGATGTTGCACGTGCCGAAACTTTTACTTGTACACTTCTCTACACTTCTACACTTCTCTACACTTCTACACTTCTCTACACTTCTACACTTCTCTACACTTCTACACTTCTCTACACTTCTCAACACTTCTACACTTCTCTACACTTCTCTACACTTTTCAACACTTCTACACTTCTCTACACTTTTCAACACTTTTCAACACTTCTACACTTCTCTACACTTCTACACTTCTCTACACTTCTACACTTCTCTACACTTCTCAACACTTCTACACTTCTCTACACTTCTCTACACTTTTCAACACTTCTACACTTCTCTACACTTCTACACTTCTCTACACTTCTCTACACTTTTCAACACCTCTACACTTCTCTACACTTTTCAACACTTCTACACTTCTCTACACTTCTCTACACTTTAGGAACTTTTATTTTAGAGGAAACGTCTTGACACGAGGGATAAAATGACAAGGTTTGTCCTGGGTTCAGAGAAAGTTATATTATTCACATTATAGAAAGTCACTTAGTTATGCAGATCATTTCCAGTGGCTTTATCAGTACTAATGAGGAGAAATGTTTAATTTAATAGATGTCCCAAGCTGTATACAAGTATCCTCTTTCACATTTTGTGGCTTGGTTGACAACGCACTCGCCTCACACACCTGGTGTCCTGGTTCAATCCCCGGCATGGCTGGAAATGTTGGGCGCGTTTCCTTAAAGACACCTGCTGTCCCTGTTCACCTATATATATATATATATATACCTATATATATATATATATATATATATATATATATATATATATATATATATATACCTATATATATATACCTAGTTGTGGTTGTAGGAGTCGAGTCATAGCTCCTGGCCCCTGTATATATACCAAGAGGTGTGTATTGCTATGTATATTCTTTAATACGTATATGTTTTATGTATTAAAATATTCTTGACCGGTTGTGTATAGGTGACATACAACCTTAATGACCCTCATGTATACCTGCAGTATAGTAGATCGACTTGAAACCTAACAAACTAAGAAGCAATGACATTTTAACATCTAAAATGTTGAATAAAATGTGTATTTAACACCTGGTATACACCAGGGTGTATATAATGCCTGGTATACACCAGGGTGTATATAATGCCTGGTATACACCAGGGTGTATATAGCACCTGGTATATACCAGGGTGTATATAGCACCTGGTATACACCAGGGTGTATATAGCACCTGGTATATACCAGGGTGTATATAGCACCTGGTATACACCAGGGTGTATATAGCACCTGGTATATACCAGGGTGTATATAGCACCTGGTATACACCAGGGTGTATATAGCACCTGGTATACACCAGGGTGTATATAGCACCTGGTATATACCAGGGTGGCCTGTACACCATATAGCACCTGGTATATACCAGGGTGTATATAGCACCTGGTATATACACCAGGGTGTATATAGCACCTACCAGGGGTATACACCAGGGTGTATATAGCACCTGGTATACACCAGGGTGTATATAGCACCTGGTATACACCAGGGTGTATATAGCACCTGGTATACACCAGGGTGTATATAGCACCGGGTATACACCAGGGTGTATATAGCACCTACACCAGGGTGTATATAGCACCTGGTATATACCAGGGTGTATATAGCACCTGGTATACACCAGGGTGTATATAGCACCTGGTATATACCAGGGTGTATATAGCACCTGGTATACACCAGGGTGTATATAGCACCTGGTATACACCAGGGTGTATATAGCACCTGGTATACACCAGGGTGTATATAGCACCTGGTATACACCAGGGTGTATATAGCACCTGGTATACACCAGGGTGTATATAGCACCTGGTATATACCAGGGTGTATATAGCACCTGGTATATACCAGGGTGTATATAGCACCTGGTATATACCAGGGTGTATATAGCACCTGGTATACACCAGGGTGTATATAGCACCTGGTATATACCAGGGTGTATATAGCACCTGGTATACACCAGGGTGTATATAGCACCTGGTATACACCAGGGTGTATATAGCACCTGGTATACACCAGGGTGTACATAACACAATATACATCCTGGGTATACAGTATATTCCTCTCAAGGGATGTGGCATGATGTCAGTGAAGGGCTCTTGATCCAAGGAAATAGACCCATGTCTCCCCATCCTTGGATCAAAGCAGATTTAGCGCTCTTCTCCCATAATACGATGTATTTTGGTCACACGATTCGAGAAAGGTATCCCTGTATCTCATAAGCCCGGCCTCATCTACCTCAGTGCAAGCAAAAGGAATAGTGCAGAGTGCTCACAAAATTCTAATGCCTCAAAATAAAATATATATATATATATATATATATATATATATATATATATATATATATATATATATATATATATGTATATATATATATATATATATATATATATATATATATATATATATATATATATATATATATATATATATATATATATATATATATATATATATATATATATATATATATATATATATGTGCATGTGTATTTTTTTGTAAACATATTTTTAATAACCGGGTATTATAGTAATTTTTTTAAATACCCGGGTATTAAATTTTAAATACTCGTATAAAGAATTTTAATTCCCAGGTATTGTTTTTTTAATTCCCAGGAATTAATTTTTTTAAATACCTGGGTATTAAATCTTTTAATTAATATCAAGGTATCAAGTATTAATACCAGGAAATTAAAAAAAAATATATTAGGGAATTAAAATTGTTAATAACAGGTTATTCAAAAATACATGAAATTATAATGTCAATCCAAAGAATATAAAAAACACGAAATAGTTTTTTGAGATAGACAGAAGAGAGTGTCTAAGATGCTGTGTATTTTGAGTTGACTAATTATAATAATTAAAGACTAATTAAGAACTACAGGTCAGGTAGAAGCTTTTAAATACGTGTACAAAAAGAGAGAGGTGAATATACTGCACAACGAGTACACTGAGAGACAACACAATAAGTGTCCGGGGTCCAAGACTGCTCAACTGCCTCCCAGCCTACATTAGGGGGATTACCAATAGACCCCTGGCTGTCTTTGAGACGGCACTGGACAGGCACCTAAAGTCTGTACCTAACCAACCGGGCTGTGATTCGTACGTGCGTCTACACCACAAGACGGGCAGCAAACAGCAACTACACTCTGGCTGTACTGACATCATTCTTTCAAATGACCCATAGCTGGCTCCAACTTCATCCTGTTTCATGTTCTTGCTTCAATAAATCTTGACTAAAGATAATGCTAGGGAAGACTTATAAATAAGCGGAGTTAGGTAACAGCTCTTGGCTTGTAAATAAAGGTAGCAACTTTAAGTTAACCTTGTGTGTGTGATCACCTATATGAGGTTACAAGGGTCGAGTCACAGCTCCTGGTCTTTCATCTTCGGTGGTCGTTACTAGGTTTACCTGGAGTTTACCTGGAGAGAGTTCCGGGGGTCAACGCCCCCGCGGCCCGGTCTGTGACCAGGCCTCCTGGTGGATCAGAGCCTGATCAACCAGGCTGTTGCTGCTGGCTGCACGCAAACCAACGTACGAGCCACAGCCCGGCTGGTCAGGAACCGACAGCTTGAAGACTGCCAGGGGTCTGTTGGTAATCCCCCTTATGTATGCTGGGAGGCAGTTGAACAGTCTCGGGCCCCTGACACTTATTGTATTGTCTCTTAACGTGCTAGTGACACCCCTGCTTTTCATTGGGGGGATGTTGCATCGTCTGCCAAGTCTTTTGCTTTCGTAGTGAGTGATTTTCGTGTGCAAGTTCGGTACTAGTCCCTCTAGGATTTTCCATGTGTATATAATCATGTATCTCTCCCGCCTGCGTTCCAGGATATACAGCTTTAGGAACCTCAAGCGCTCCCAGTAATTGAGGTGTTTTATCTCCGTTATGCGCGCCGTGAAGGTTCTCTGTACATTTTCTAGGTCAGCAATTTCACCTGCCTTGAAAGGTGCTGTTAGTGTGCAGCAATATTCCAGCCTATATAGAATAAGTGACCTGAAGAGTGTCATCATGGGCTTGGCCTCCCTAGTTTTGAAGGTTCTCATTATCCATCCTGTCATTTTTCTAGCAGATGCGATTGATACAATGTTATGGTCCTTGAAGGTGAGATCCTCCGACATGATCACTCCCAGGTCTTTGACGTTTGTGTTTCGCTCTATTTTGTGGCCAGAATTTGTTTTGTACTCTGATGAAGATTTAATTTCCTCGTGTTTACCATATCTGAGTAATTGAAATTTCTCATCGTTGAACTTCATATTGTTTTCTGCAGCCCACTGAAAGATTTGGTTGATGTCCGCCTGGAGCCTTGCAGTGTCTGCAATGGAAGACACTGTCATGCAGATTCGGGTGTCATCTGCAAAGGAAGACACGGTGCTGTGGCTGACATCCTTGTCTATGTCGGATATGAGGATGAGGAACAAGATGGGAGCGAATACTGTGCCTTGTGGAACAGAGCTTTTCACCGTAGCTGCCTCGGACTTTACTCTGTTGACGACTACTCTCTGTGTTCTGTTAGTGAGGAAATTATAGATCCATCGACCGACTTTTCCTGTTATTCCTTTAGCACGCATTTTGTGTGCTATTACGCCATGGTCACACTTGTCGAAGGCTTTTGCAAAGTCTGTATATATTACATCTGCATTGTTTTTGTCTTCTAGTGCATGTAGGACCTTGTCGTAGTGATCCAATAGTTGAGACAGACAGGAGCGACCTGTTCTAAACCCATGTTGCCCCGGGTTGTGTAACTGATGGGTTTCTAGATGGGTGGTGATCTTGCTTCTTAGGACCCTTTCAAAGATTTTTATGATATGGGTCTGTAGTTCTTTGCTGTTGCTTTACTGCCCCCTTTGTGGAGTGGGGCTATGTCTGTTGTTTTTAGTAACTGTGGGACGACCCCGTGTCCATGCTCCCTCTCCATAGGATGGAAAAGGCTCGTGATAGGGGCTTCTTGCAGTTCTTGATGAACACGGAGTTCCATGAGTCTGGCCCTGGGGCAGAGTGCATGGGCATGTCATTTATCGCCTGTTCGAAGTCATTTGGCGTCAGGATAACATCGGATAGGCTTGTGTTAACCAAATTTTGTGGCTCTCATAAAAAATTAATTTTGATCTTCGACTCTCAGTCTGGTTAGCGGCTTGCTAAAAACTGAGTCATATTGGGACTTGAGTAGCTCACTCATTTTCTTGCTGTCATCTGTGTAGGACCCATCTTGTTTAAGTAGGGGCCCAATACTGGACGTTGTTCTCGACTTTGATTTGGCATAGGAGAAGAAATACTTTGGGTTTCTTTCGATTTCATTTATGGCTTTTAGTTCTTCCCGCGATTCCTGACTCCTATAAGATTCCTTTAGCTTAAGTTCGATGCTTGCTATTTCTCTGACCAGTGTCTCCCTACGCATTTCAGATATATTGACCTCTTTTAGCCGCTCTGTTATTCTTTTCCGTCGCCTGTAAAGGGAGCGCCTGTCTCTTTCTATTTTACATCTACTCCTCCTTTTTCTTAGAGGAATAATCCTTGTGCATACATCGAGTGCCACCAAGTTAATCTGTTCTAGGCATAAGTTGGGGTCTGTGTTACTTAGTATATCTTCCCAGCTTATATCGGTTAGGACTTGGTTTACTTGGTCCCACTTTATGTTTTTGTTATTGAAGTTGAATTTGGTGATTGCTCCCTCGTGACTAGTCTCATTATGTCGGTCTGGGGCTCCACGCATACATGTCTGAACCTCAATTATGTTGTGATCTGAGTACGTATATTGTTTTTGATATGGTGACATTTATTATCAGATCATCATTGTTAGTGAAGATGAGGTCTAGTGTATTCTCCAGTCTAGTAGGCTCTATTATTTGCTGGTTTAAATTGAATTTTGTGCAGAGATTTAAAAGCTCGTGTGAGTGTGGGTTTTCATCAGGGCTGCCTCTTGGTGTTATTACTGCAACAATATTATTTGCTATATTCCTCCATTTTAGGTGCCTTAAGTTGAAATCCCCCAGGAGCAAGATGTTGGGTGCAGGAGCTGGAAAATTTTCCAGACAGTGGTCAATTTTTAACAGCTGTTCCTGGAATTGCTGGGATGTTGCATCCGGAGGCTTGTAGACTACCACAATGACTAGGTTTTGGTTCTCGACCTTTACTGCTAAAACTTCCACTACATCATTTGAGGCATTAAGCAATTCTGTGCAAACAAGTGACTCTGCAATGTACAGGCCAACCCCCCCCCTTTTGCCTGTTCACTCTGTCACATCTGTATAGGTTGTAACCTGGAATCCATATTTCGTTGTCCAAGTGATCCTTTATGTGGGTCTCAGTGAAAGCTGCGAACATTGCCTTTGCCTCTGCAAGCAGTCCACGGATGAAAGGTATTTTGTTGTTTGTTGCTGGCTTTAGACCCTGTATATTTGCAAAGAAGAATGTCATTGGACTGGTGGTATTGTTGGTACTGGGGGGGGGGAGATTTTTTTTCCGGCACTAGTATCTGTATCTGTTGGTTTGGAGTGGAGGCCATCGACTGTGGTTCCACTCCAGGAATGACTGGATTTGGTGTACGATTTCTGCCATTTCCTGCCAGTTTTTTTCCTTCCTGGCACTAAAAAACCTCTCCCTCTTGAGTGGCTGTGGCTACCCAGGTTTTCCCATGGCCTGGATGTTTTGTATCTTTTTGTCCCCTTTAGATAGTGTGCCTGGCAATTTAAGTTATAGCACAGTCTTTCCTGTACTGAAGAGGTACACATTTCAGGTGAAAAAGTTTACAGGAAGGGAGTTTGCATTTTCCTGTTGTCATATGGGCATGGCATTTTCTAGGGTGGTCATAGGTGCACGTCCCGTCTGTTTTTCCAGATTTCCCATGTCTGCAGATACCAAGTGCATAGTATGTGCACAGGCTTGGTTTCCGTTTGCCTTGGGTTTCTGTGACTGTATTCCCTGTTGGTGCATGTTTCCCTGTCTTATTCCTATCCTCCCTAGCACCAACAATGGAGCTCCCACCAGTTGTTTTTGGTAATATATCCTCACTATTGCTAGTGGAGTCCTCTTGTTTGCTATTTCCTGTGGTATTTCTAGTTTGCAATGTTGGTTTTATCTTATCTTTGACTACACTTGTTTCCCCACTACGGCTCCTGTCCCCTATGAGGTCATTTATATGTATTCCTTCCTGCGTATAATTCCCGACTACCTGGACAAAATCTCCAGCTTCACCATTACTGTCTCCCAGGACAGCACCTCCAGCTTCACCATTACTGTCTCCCAGGACAGCACCTCCAGCTTCACCATTACTGTCTCCCAGGACAGCACCTCCAGCTTCACCATTACTGTCTCCCAGGACAGCACCTCCAGCTTCACCATTACTGTCTCCCAGGACAGCACTATCAGCCCCACATTTACTGACTACCAGGACTTCATCTCCAGCCTTACAGTTTCTGACTATATGGCCAGTATCAAGGGCAGTACCAATCAGCCCAGACTTTTTATGTTCCCATCTGTTGTAGAAAGCTTCCAGGTCCACAGATTTATCTCATTTGGGCATACCCAAAAACACTTCCCTGTTTTAATACTGCTTGTGGCTAGTTCTTGGATATCTGCACAAGGGGCGTGACACCAATTTCCACAAAAATGACAATTTATCCATGTGGAAGCCCGTTTGTTTGATTGACCGCTGACTACACAGAGCTTCATAATGATTTGAATGGTTGATTTACTGTAATTCTACTAGCAACCTCTTGAATACTCTATTAATAACCTCCTTAAATGAAGCTCTAGCAATTTGTATTTCTATTTCTAACTGTACTTGTATATTGGACAGCTTACCGTGTACGTTCCTGATTTATATTTATTGTTCACTCTCTCCCTGGTCCAAGACAAAGACAGAGACAAAGAGACAGAGATACAGGCAGACAGAAACTCATATTTTACATGACAGGGAAAATTGAATGAGTTCCAGGGAAACAAGAAGAACGGAATATTTACAGTTGATATTTTGATGTTTTAAGAGAGGAGATCCAGGAGACAGCAACAGCACAGGTGCATACACGTCACTCCCTCTCCGCCAGGAGACAGCAACAGCACAGGTACATACACGTCACTCCCTCTCCGCCAGGAGACAGCAAGAGCACACGTAGATACACGTCACTCCCTCTCTGTCAACGCCACCATAACCGCCAACATAACCGTCTCCATCACAAACACCACCACTAACAACGCCACCCACACCACTACAACGCCGCCACCACCACCAATAACAACGTCACCCACGCCACTACAACGCCGCCACCACCACCACTAACAACGCCGCCACCACCACCACTAACAACGCAACCCACGCCACTACAACGCCGCCAACACCACCACTAACAACGCCGCCACCACCACCACTAACAACGCCGTCGCCGCCACCACTAACAACGCAGTCGCCGCCACCACTAACAACGCCGTCGCCGCCACCACTAACAACGCCGTCGCCGCCGCCACCACCACCACCACCACCACCACCACCACCACCACCACCACCACCACCACCGCCACCACCACCACCACCACCACCACCACCACCACCACCACCACCACCACCAACACACCCCCACCACAACACCACCACCACCACCCACACACCACCACCACCACCACACCACCACCACCACCACCAGTTGGAGCCTCGTTAGTAGTAACAACCTCAAGGCTGATCATGTTTCAGTGTCAGTGTGACGAGGATGGCCTTGGGGCCATGATATGTTGGTCTCCATGTTGGGACCATGCTAAGTTGGTCTCCATGTTGGGGCCATGCTAAGTTGGTCTCCATGTTGGGGCCATGATGTGTTGGTCTCCATGTTGGGACCATGCTAAGTTGGTCTCCATGTTGAGGCCATGATATGTTGGTCTCCATGTTGGGGCCATGATATGTTGGTCTCTATGTTGGGACCATGCTAAGTTGGTCTCCATGTTGGGGCCATGATATGTTGGTCTCCATGTTGGGACCATGCTAAGTTGGTCTCCATGTTGAGGCCATGATATGTTGGTCTCCATGTTGGGGCCATGATATGTTGGTCTCTATGTTGGGACCATGCTAAGTTGGTCTCCATGTTGGGGCCATGATATGTTGGTCTCCATGTTGGGACCATGCTAAGTTGGTCTCCATGTTGAGGCCATGATATGTTGGTCTCCATGTTGGGGCCATGATATGTTGGTCTCTATGTTGGGGCCATGCTAAGTTGGTCTCCATGTTGGGGCCATGCTATGTTGGTCTCCATGTTGGGGCCATGCTAAGTTGGTCTCCATGTTGAGGCCATGATATGTTGGTCTCCATGTTGGGGCCATGATATGTTGGTCTCTATGTTGGGGCCATGCTAAGTTGGTCTCCATGTTGGGGCCATGATATGTTGGTCTCCATGTTGGGGCCATGATATGTTGGTCTCCATGTTGGGGCCATGCTAAGTTGGTCTCCATGTTGGGGCCATGATATGTTGGCCTCCATGTTGGGGCCATGATATGTTGGTCTCTATGTTGGGGCCATGCTAAGCTGGTCTCCATCTTGGGGCCATGATATGTTGGTCTCCATGTTGGGGTCATGATATGTTGGTCTCTATGTTGGGGCCATGCTAAGTTGGTCTCCATGTTGGGACCATGATATGTTGGTCTCCATGTTGGGGCCAAGATATGTTGGTCTCTATGTTGGGGCCATGCTAAGTTGGTCTCCATGTTGGGTCCATGCAAAGTTGGTCTCCATGTTGGGGCCATGCTAAGTTGGTCTCCATGTTGGGGCCATGATATGTTGATCTCTATGTTGGGGCCATGCTAAGTTGGTCTCCATGCTGGGGCCATGCTAAGTTGGTCTCCATGTTGGGGCCATGCTAAGTTGGTCTCCATGTTGGGGCCATGCTAAGTTGATCTCCATGTTGGGGCCATGCTGTGTTGGTCCCCATGTTGGGGCCATGTTATGTTGGTCCCCATGTTGGGGCCATGATATGTTAGTTTCCATGTTGGGGTCATGCTATGTTGGTCCCCATGTTGGGACCATGCTATGTTGGTTCCCATGTTGGGAGATACTACCTTGGACTACATGTTGGGGCCATGCTATATGTAGGACTACATGTTGGGCCATGCTATGCTGGGCTCTCCTATATTGGCCCATATGCTGGACTCTGTTGGGGCCATGATATACTGAGCACTATGTTGGGGTCATATGATGGGTACTATGTTAGGATCATGATATTTTGGGCATATATGTTGGGGGTCATGATATGTCGGGCACTATCTTAGGGTCATGATATGCTTGGCACTATGTTGGGGTCATGATATGCTGGCCACTATATTGGGGTCATGTGCTGGGCACTATGTTGGGGTCATGTGCTGGGCACTATGTTTGGGTCATGTGCTGGGCACTATGTTGGGGTCATGTGCTGGGCACTATGTTGGGGTCATGTGCTTGGCACTGTGTTAGGGTCATGTGCTTGGCACTATGTTAGGGCCATGTGCTGGGCAGTATGTTGGGGTCATGTGCTGGGCACCATGTTTGGGTCATGTGCTGGGCACTATTTTGGGGTCATGTGCTGGGCACTATGTTGGGGTCATGTGCTGGGCACTGTGTAAGGGTCATGTGGTGGGCACTATGTTAGGGTCATGTGCTGGAAAGTATATTGGGTCATGTGCTGAGCACTATGTTAGGGTCATGTGCTGGAAAGTATATTGGGTCATGTGCTGAGCACTATGTTAGGGTCATGTGCTGGGCACTATGTTACGGTCATGTGCTGGGAACTATGTTATGGTCATGTGCTGGGCACTATGTTAAGGTCATGTGCTGGGCACTATGTTAGGGTCATGTGCTGGGCACTATGTTATGGTCATGTGCTGGGCACTATGTTAAGGTCATGTGCTGGGCACTATGTTAGGGTCATGTGCTGGGCACTATGTTAAGGTCATGTGCTGGGCATTATGTTAGGGTCACGTGCTGGGCACTATGTTATGGTCATGTGCTGGGCACTATGTTAAGGTCATGTGCTGGGCACTATGTTAGGGTCATGTGCTGGGCACTATGTTAGGGTTATGTGCTGGGCACTGTGTTGTGGTCATGTGCTGGGTACTATGTTAGGGTCATGTGCTGGGCACTATGTTAGGGTCATGTGCTGGCATTATGTTAGGGCCATGTGCTGGGCACTATGTTAGGGTCATGTGCTGGGCACTATGTTAGGGTCATGTGCTGGGCACTATGTTAGGGTCATGTGCTGGGCACAATGTTAGGGTCATGTGCTGGGCACTGTGTTAGGGTTATGTGCTGGGCACTGTGTTAGGGTTATGTGCTGGGCACTATGTTAGGGTCATGTGCTCGGCACTATGTTAGGGTCATGTGCTGGGTATAATGTTAGGGTCATGTGCTGGGCACTATGTTGGGGTCATGTGCTGGGCACTATGTTAGGGTCATGTGCTGGGCACAATGTTAGGGTCATGTGCTGGGCACACTGTTAGGGTCATGTGCTGGGCACTGTGTTAGGGTTATGTGCTTGGGCACTATGTTCGGGTCATGTGCTGGGCACTATGTTAGGGTCATGTGCTGGGCATAATGTTAGGGTCATGTGCTGGGCACTATGTTGGGGTCATGTGCTGGGCACTATGTTGGGGTCATGTGCTGGGCACTATGTTAGGGTCATGTGCTGGACACTATGTTAGATTCATGTGCTGGGCACTATGTTAGGGTCATGTGCTGGGTACTATGTTAGGGTCATGTGCTGGGCACTATTTTAGGGTCATGTGCTGGGCACACTGTTAGGGTCATGTGCTGGGCACTATGTTAGGGTCATGTGCTGGGCACTATGTTAGGGTCATGTGCTGGGCACTATGTTAGGGTCATGTGCTGGGCACTATGTTAGGGTCATGTGCTGGGCACTATGTTAGGGTCATGTGCTGGGCACTGTGTTAGGGTCATGTGCTGGGCACACTGTTAGGGTCATGTGCTGGGCACTATGTTAGGGTCATGTGCTGGGCACTATGTTAGGGTCATGTGCTGGGCACTATGTTAGGGTCATGTGCTGGGCACTATGTTAGGGTCATGTGCTGGGCACTATGTTAGGGTCATGTGCTGGGCACTATGTTAGGGTCATGTGCTGGGCACTATGTTAGGGTCATGTGCTGGGCACTATGTTAGGGTCATGTGCTGGACACTATGTTAGATTCATGTGCTGGGCACTATGTTAGGGTCATGTGCTGGGTACTATGTTAGGGTCATGTGCTGGGCACTATTTTAGGGTCATGTGCTGGGCACTATGTTAGGGTCATGTGCTGGGCACTATGTTAGGGTCATGTGCTGGGCACTATGTTAGGGTCATGTGCTGGGCACTATGTTAGGGTCATGTGCTGGGCACTATGTTAGGGTCATGTGCTGGGCACTATGTTAGGGTCATGTGCTGGGCACTATGTTAGGGTCATGTGCTGGGCACAATGTTAGGGTCATGTGCTGGGCACTGTGTTAGGGTTATGTGCTGGGCACTGTGTTAGGGTTATGTGCTGGGCACTATGTTAGGGTCATGTGCTGGGCACTATGTTAGGGTCATGTGCTGGGTATAATGTTAGGGTCATGTGCTGGGCACTATGTTGGGGTCATGTGCTGGGCACTATGTTAGGGTCATGTGCTGGGCACTATGTTAGGGTCATGTGCTGGGCACTATGTTAGGGTCATGTGCTGGGCACTATGTTAGGGTCATGTGCTGGACACTATGTTAGATTCATGTGCTGGGCACTATGTTAGGGTCATGTGCTGGGTACTATGTTAGGGTCATGTGCTGGGCACTATTTTAGGGTCATGTGCTGGGCACTATGTTAGGGTCATGTGCTGGGCACTATGTTAGGGTCATGTGCTGGGCACTATGTTAGGGTCATGTGCTGGGCACTATGTTAGGGTCATGTGCTGGGCACTATGTTAGGGTCATGTGCTGGGCACTATGTTAGGGTCATGTGCTGGGCACAATGTTAGGGTAATGTGCTGGGCACTGTGTTAGGGTGATGTGCTGGGCACTATGTTAGGGTCATGTGCTGGGCACTATGTTAGGGTCATGTGCTGGGTACAATGTTAGGGTCATGTGCTGGGCACGATGTTGGGGTCATGTGCTGGGCACTATGTTAGGGTCATGTGCTGGGCACTATGTTAGGGTCATGTGCTGGGCACTATGTTAGGGTCATGTGCTGGGCACTATGTTAGGGTCATGTGCTGGACACTATGTTAGATTCATGTGCTGGGCACTATGTTAGGGTCATGTGCTGGGTACTATGTTAGGGTCATGTGCTGGGCACTATTTTAGGGTCATGTGCTGGGCACTATGTTAGGGTCATGTGCTGGGCACTATGTTAGGGTCATGTGCTGGGCACTATGTTAGGGTCATGTGCTGGGCACTATGTTAGGGTCATGTGCTGGGCACTATGTTAGGGTCATGTGCTGGGCACTATGTTAGGGTCATGTGCTGGGCACTGTGTTAGGGTCATGTGCTGGGCACACTGTTAGGGTCATGTGCTGGGCACTATGTTAGGGTCATGTGCTGGGCACTATGTTAGGGTCATGTGCTGGGCACTATGTTAGGGTCATGTGCTGGGCACTATGTTAGGGTCATGTGCTGGGCACTATGTTAGGGTCATGTGCTGGGCACTATGTTAGGGTCATGTGCTGGGCACAATGTTAGGGTCATGTGCTGGGCACTATGTTAGGGTCATGTGCTGGGCACTATGTTAGGGTCATGTGCTGGGCACTATGTTAGGGTCATGTGCTGGGCACTATGTTAGGGTAAAAATGTTTGTGTCTCCCACGTTTGTACTTTATATCAGGGTCTCCCCTGAAATATCACATGTTGATACCATGTTGGCCCTCTTTAATTTGATCCTCCTGTTACCTATGTTGGAGATGTTGGTGGTGATAGTGGTGGTAGTGATGTTTTGTTGGAGATGTTGGTGGTGATAATGTTGGTGGTAGTGGTGACTGGTGGTGATACAGCGGTTTATTACTGGTATTCTCTAGTGGTGGCCATGGTGGTGGTGACTGGTGGTGGGAAGAGGAGTGATTGGCGGTGGTGATGGTGGTGGTGATGGTGGTGGTGATGGTGGTGGTGAGTGAGGAGATGCTCCAGACACCTCCCAAAGATCAGATCACCTTAGGGCCCCCTTCCCTCCCTCCCCTTACCCCCTCTCACTTACCTCCCACACCAATCCCCGCCCCCCCCAAAAAGAGGAGAGGTTTCCTAGACGAGTTTCCCTTGGCACTCTACCTCCCTTCCTTACTCCATCCTTCATGTTACCAGAATGGTATTTAGGACCCTGCTATGTTAGAGGAGTCCCTGCTATATTAGAGGAGCCTCTGCTAAGTTAGAGGAGCCCTATGCTAGAGAGTCATTGCTATGTTAGAGGGGCCCTGCAATGTAAGAGGGCCTTGCTATATTGGAGGGTCCTTGCTATGTTAGAGGGTCCCTGCTATGTTAGAGGGTCCCTGCTATGTAAGAAGGCCTTGCTATGTTAGAGGGTCCTTCCTATGTTAGAGGGTCCCTGCTATGTAAGAGGGTCTTGCTGTGTTAGAGGGTCCCTGCTATGTTAGAGGGTCCCTGCTATGTTAGAGGGTCCCTGCTATGTTAGAGAGTCCCTGCTATGTAAGAGGGCCTTGCTATGTTAGAGGGTCCCTGCTATGTAAGAGGGTCCCTGCTATGTTAGAGGGTCCCTGCTATGTTAGAGGGTCCCTGCTATGTAAGAGGGCCTTGCTGTGTTAGAGGGTCCCTGCTATGTAAGAGGGCCTTGCTGTGTTAGAGGGTCCCTGCTATGTAAGAGGGCCTTGCTGTGTTAGAGGGTCCCTGCTATGTTAGAGGGTCCCTGCTATGTTAGAGGGTCCCTGCTATGTTAGAGGGTCCCTGCTATGTTAGAGGGTCCCTGCTATGTTAGAGGGTCCCTGCTATGTTAGAGGGTCCCTGCTATGTTAGAGGGTCCCTGCTATGTTAGAGGGTCCCTGCTATGTTAGAGGGTCCCTGTTATGTTAGAGGGTCCCTGCTGCTGTCGGTGAAGAATTAGACATACAACATCTGTGTATATTTAACTGTAGACGTTTCGCCATCCAGTGGCGAAAGAAAAGCGGCGATAATACAGTACACAAAGGTTAGAAGATTTCTTATTCCCCCAAACTCTACTGTTTTAGGTTTCACCTCAAAAATGAATTCTCCAACATTTCCTTTGATCAGCTCCGTAACCAGCGGGGTCTTATTAATACACTTAACGACGATCTGTTACACTGCTAAGTAGTTACAGGTAACAGCTGGGTGGCAAAGCCAGTCTGATTTTATATTTTGGTCAGTGGACAAAAAATAACAAATCTTAGGTAACTCTGTTGTTAACGTGAGAGTAACTCCTGCAACATGACCACTGGAAGAAGATTCACCTCTTGATAATCTACCACTGGAAGAAGATTCACCTCTTGATAATCTACCACTGGAAGAAGATTCACCTCTTGATAATCTACCACTGGAAGAAGATTCACCTCTTGATAATCTACCACTGGAAGAAGATTCACCTCTTGATAATCTACCACCGGAAGAAAATTCACCTCTTGATAATCTACCACTGGAAGAAGATTCACCTCTTGATAACCTTCCACTGACAACAAACATGCAACACAACCTCATTTATATTTGCTAATATACAGGGCCTTAAGCCATCCACCAACAACAAAATACCTTTCATTAGTGGACTTCTAGGGGAGTCAAATGCACTGTTTGCAGCCTTCACAGAGACCCACGCGAAAGATTACCTTGACAGTGAAATATGGATACCTGAATACAACCTTTTCTGATGCGACAGAAAGAACAGGCAACAAGGGAGGGTTGGCCTGTATGTCAAAGAGTCTCTCATTTGCACAGAGATACTGAACACCACAAATGATGTAGTTGAAGTTCTGACAAAAAAAAAATCGAGAACCAAAACTTAGTCATTGTACTTGTATATAAGCCACCAGGTGCAACTTCCCAACAGTTCAAAGAACAACTGTCAAAAATTGACTCCTGTCTGGACAACTTTCCAGCCCCATCCCCAAACATCTTGCTGCTTGGTGACTTCAATCTAA